>NW_027617758.1:0-98704 GCF_964187855.1 Myxine glutinosa
CCAACACAAGTGCGAAAAGTGGTTTTTCAACACTAACACAAGTGCGAAAAGTGGTTTTTCAACACTAACACAAGTGCGAAAAGTGGTTTTTCAACACTAACACAAGTGCGAAAAGTGGTTTTTCAACACTATCACAAGTGCAAAAAGTGTTTTTTCGACACTAATGCAAGTGCAAAAGTGGTTTCCTGCACCAACACAAGTGCGAAAAGTGTTTTTTCCACACTAATACAAGTGCAAAAGTGGTTTCCTGCACCAACACAAGTGCGAAAAGTGGTTTTTCAACACTAACACAAGTGCGAAAAGTGGTTTTCAACACTATCACAAGTGCAAAAAGTGTTTTTTTGCACACTAATACAAGTGCAAAAGTGGTTTCCTGCACCAACACAAGTGCGAAAAGTGGTTTTTCAACACTAACACAAGTGCGAAAAGTGGTTTTTCAACACTAACACAAGTGCGAAAAGTGGTTTTTCAACACTAACACAAGTGCAAAAAGTGTTTTTTCCACACTAATACAAGTGCAAAAGTGGTTTCCTGCACCAACACAAGTGCGAAAAGTGGTTTTTCAACACTAACACAAGTGCGAAAAGTGGTTTTCAACACTAACACAAGTGCGAAAAGTGGTTTTTCAACACTAACACAAGTGCGAAAAGTGGTTTTTCCACACTAATACAAGTGCAAAAGTGGTTTCCTGCACCAACACAAGTGTGAAAAGTGGTTTTTCAATACTAACACAAGTGCGAAAAGTGGTTTATCAACACTAACACAAGTGCGAAAAGTGTTTTTTCCACACTAATACAAGTGCAAAAAGTGTTTTTCCACACTAATACAAGTGCAAAAGTGGTTTCCTGCACCAACACAAGTGCGAAAAGTGGTTTTTCAACACTAACACAAGTGCGAAAAAGTGGTTTTTCAACACTAACACAAGTGCGAAAAGTGGTTTTTAAACACTAACACAAGTGCGAAAAGTGTTTTTCCACACTAATACAAGTGCAAAAATGGTTTCCTGCACCAACACAAGTGCGAAAAGTGGTTTTTCAACACTAACACAGGTGCGAAAAGTGGTTTTTCAACACTAACACAAGTGCGAAAAGTGGTTTTTCCACACTAATACAAGTGCAAAAGTGGTTTCCTGCACCAACACAAGTGCGAAAAGTGGTTTTTCAACACTAACACAAGTGCGAAAAGTGGTTTTTCAACACTATCACAAGTGCAAAAAGTGTTTTTTCCACACTAATACAAGTGCAAAAGTGGTTTCCTGCACCAACACAAGTGCGAAAAGTGGTTTTTCAACACTAACACAAGTGCGAAAAGTGGTTTTTCAACACTAACACAAGTGCGAAAAGTGGTTTTTCCACACGAATACAAGTGCAAAAGTGGTTTCCTGCACCAACACAAGTGCGAAAAGTGGTTTTTCAACACTAACACAAGTGCGAAAAGTGGTTTTTCAACACTAACACAAGTGCGAAAAGTGGTTTTTCAACACTAACACAAGTGCGAAAAGTGGTTTTTCCACACTAATACAAGTGCGAAAAGTGGTTTTTCAACACTATCACAAGTGCGAAAAGTGGTTTTTCAACACTAACACAAGTGCGAAAAGTGTTTTTTCCACATTAATACAAGTCCAAAAGTGGTTTCCTGCACCAACACAAGTGCGAAAAGTGTTTTTCAACACAAACACAAGTGCGAAAAGTCGTTTTTCAACAGTATCACAAGTGCAAAAAGTGTTTTTTCCACACTTATACAAGTGCAAAAGTGGTTTCCTGCACCAACACAAGTGCGAAAGTAGTTTTTCAACACTAACACAAGTGCAAAAGTGGTTTTTCAACACTAACACAAGTGCGAAAAGTGGTTTTTCAACACTAACACAAGTGCAAAAAGTGGTTTTTCCACACTAATACAAGTGCAAAAGTGGTTTCCTGGACGAACACAAGTGCGAAAAAGTGGTTTTTCAACACTAACACAAGTGCGAAAAGTGGTTTTTCAACACTAACACAAGTGCGAAAAGTGGTTTTTCAACACTAACACAAGTGCGAAAAGTGTTTTTTCCACACTAATACAAGTGCAAAAGTGGTTTCCTGCACCAACACAAGTGCGACAAGTGGTTTTTCAACACTAACACAAGTGCGAAAAGTGGTTATTCAACACTAACACAAGTGCGAAAAGTGGTTTTTCAACACTAACACAAGTGCAAAAGTGGTTTTTCAACACTAACACAAGTGCGAAAGTGGTTTTTTCCACACTAATACAAGTGCAAAAGTGATTTCCTGCACAAACACAAGTGCGAAAAGTGGTTTTTCAACACTAACACAAGTGCGAAAAGTGGTTTTTCAACACTAGCACAAGTGCAAAAAGTATTTTTTCCACACTAATACAAGTGCAAAAGTGGTTTCCTGCACCAACACAAGTGCGAAAAGTGGGTTTTCAACACTAACACAAGTGCGAAAAGTGGTTTCCTTCACCAACACCAGTGCGAAAAGTGGTTTTTCAACACTAACACAACTGCGACAAGTGGTTTCCTGCACCAACACAAGTGCGAAAAGTGGTTTTTCAACACTAACACAAGTGCGAAAAGTGGTTTTTTCAACACTAACACAAGTGCGAAAAGTGGTTTTTCAACACTAACACATGTGCGAAAAGTGGTTTTTCCACACTAATACAAGTGCAAAGTGGTTTCCTGCACCAACACAAGTGCGAAAAGTGGTTTTTCAACACTAACACAAGTGCGAAAAGTGGTTTTTCAACACTATCACAAGTGCAAAAAGTGTTTTTTCCACACTAATACAAGTGCAAAAGTGGTTTCCTGCACCAACACAAGTGCGAAAAGTGGTTTTTCAACACTAACACAAGTGCGAAAAGTGGTTTTTCCACACTAATACAAGTGCAAAAGTGGTTTCCTGCACCAACACAAGTGCAAAAAGTGGGTTTTCAACACTAACACAAGTGCGAAAAGTGGTTTTCAACACTATCACAAGTGCAAAAAGTGTTTTTTCCACACTAATACAAGTGCAAAAGTGGTTTCCTGCACCAACACAAGTGCGAAAAGTGGTTTTTCAACACTAACACAAGTGCGAAAAGTGGTTTTTCAACACTAACACAAGTGCGAAAAGTGGTTTTTCAACACTATCACAAGTGCAAAAAGTGTTTTTTCGACACTAATACAAGTGCAAAACTGGTTTCCTGCACCAACACAAGTGCGAAAAGTGGTTTTTCAACACTAACACAAGTGCGAAAAGTGGTTTTTCAACACTATCACAAGTGCAAAAAGTGTTTTTTCCACACTAATACAAGTGCAAAAGTGGTTTCCTGCACCAACACAAGTGCGAAAAGTGGTTTTTCAACACTAACACAAGTGCGAAAAGTGGTTTTTCAACACTAACACAAGTGCGAAAAGTGGTTTTTCCACACTAATACAAGTGCGAAAAGTGGTTTTTCAACACTATCACAAGTGCGAAAAGTGGTTTTTCAACACTAACACAAGTGCGAAAAGTGTTTTTTCCACATTAATACAAGTCAAAAGTGGTTTCCTGCACCAACACAAGTGCGAAAAGTGGTTTTTCAACACAAACACAAGTGCGAAAAGTGGTTTTTCAACAGTATCACAAGTGCAAAAAGTGTTTTTTCCACACTTATACAAGTGCAAAAGTGGTTTCCTGCACCAACACAAGTGCGAAAAGTGGTTTTTCAACACTAACACAAGTACAAAAAGTGGTTTTTCAACACTAACACAAGTGCGAAAAGTGGTTTTTCAACACTAACACAAGTGCAAAAAGTGGTTTTTCCACACTAATACAAGTGCAAAAGTGGTTTCCTGGACCAACACAAGTGCGAAAAGTGGTTTTTCAACACTAACACAAGTGCGAAAAGTGGTTTTTTCAACACTAACACAAGTACGAAAAGTGGTTTTTCAACACTAACACAAGTGCGAAAAGTGTTTTTTCCACACTAATACAAGTGCAAAAGTGGTTTCCTGCACCAACACAAGTGCGACAAGTGGTTTTTCAACACTAACACAAGTGCGAAAAGTGGTTATTCAACACTAACACAAGTGCGAAAAGTGGTTTTTCAACACTAACACAAGTGCAAAAGTGGTTTTTCAACACTAACACAAGTGTGAAAAGTGGTTTTTCCACACTAATACAAGTGCAAAAGTGGTTTCCTGCACCAACACAAGTGCGAAAAGTGGTTTTTCAACACTAACACAAGTGCGAAAAGTGGTTTTTCAACACTAGCACAAGTGCAAAAAGTATTTTTTCCACACTAATACAAGTGCAAAAGTGGTTTCCTGCACCAACACAAGTGCGAAAAGTGGGTTTTCAACACTAACACAAGTGCGAAAAGTGGTTTCCTTCACCAACACCAGTGCGAAAAGTGGTTTTTCAACACTAACACAACTGCGACAAGTGGTTTCCTGCACCAACACAAGTGCGAAAAGTGGTTTTTCAACACTAACACAAGTGCAAAAAGTGGTTTTTCAACACTAACACAAGTGCGAAAAGTGGTTTTTCAACACTAACACAAGTGCGAAAAGTGGTTTTTCCACACTAATACAAGTGCAAAGTGGTTTCCTGCACCAACACAAGTGCGAAAAGTGGTTTTTCAACACTAACACAAGTGCGAAAAGTGGTTTTTCAACACTATCACAAGTGCAAAAAGTGTTTTTTCCACACTAATACAAGTGCAAAGTGGTTTCCTGCACCAACACAAGTGCGAAAAGTGGTTTTTCAACACTAACACAAGTGCGAAAAGTGGTTTTTCAACACTATCACAAGTGCAATAGTGGTTTCCTGCACCAACACAAGTGCGAAAAGGGTTTTTCAACACTAACACAAGTGCGAAAAGTGGTTTTTCAACACTATCACAAGTGCAAAAAGTGTTTTTTCACACTAATACAAGTGCAAGAGTGGTTTCCTGCACCAACACAAGTGCGAAAAGTGGTTTTTCAACACTAACACAAGTGCGAAAAGTGGTTTTTCAACACTAACACAAGTGCGAAAAGTGGTTTTTCAACACTAACACAAGTGCGAAAAGTGTTTTTTCCACACTAATACAAGTGCAAAAGTGTTTCCTGCACCAACACAAGTGCGACAAGTGGTTTTTCAACACTAACACAAGTGCGAAAAGTGGTTATTCAACACTAACACAAGTGCGAAAAGTGGTTTTCAACACTAACACAAGTGCAAAAGTGGTTTTTCAACACTAACACAAGTGCGAAAAGTGGTTTTTCCACACTAATACAAGTGCAAAAGTGGTTTCCTGCACCAACACAAGTGCGAAAAGTGGTTTTTCAACACTAACACAAGTGCGAAAAGTGGTTTTTCAACACTAGCACAAGTGCAAAAAGTATTTTTTCCACACTAATACAAGTGCAAAAGTGGTTTCCTGCACCAACACAAGTGCGAAAAGTGGGTTTTCAACACTAACACAAGTGCGAAAAGTGGTTTCCTTCACCAACACCATTGCGAAAAGTGGTTTTTCAACACTAACACAACTGCGAAAAGTGGTTTCCTGCACCAACACAAGTGCGAAAAGTGGTTTTTCAACACTAACACAAGTGCGAAAAGTGGTTTTTCAACACTAACACAAGTGCGAAAAGTGGTTTTTCAACACTAACACAAGTGCGAAAAGTGGTTTTTTCCACACTAATACAAGTGCAAAGTGGTTTCCTGCACCAACACAAGTGCGAATAGTGGTTTTTCAACACTAACACAAGTGCGAAAAGTGGTTTTTCAACACTATCACAAGTGCAAAAAGTGTTTTTTCCACACTAATACAAGTGCAAAAGTGGTTTCCTGCACCAACACAAGCGCGAAAAGTGGTTTTTCAACACTAACACAAGTGCGAAAAGTGGTTTTTCCACACTAATACAAGTGCAAAAGTGGTTTCCTGCACCAACACAAGTGCAAAAAGTGGGTTTTCAACACTAACACAAGTGCGAAAAGTGGTTTTCAACACTATCACAAGTGCAAAAAGTGTTTTTTCCACACTAATACAAGTGCAAAAGTGGTTTCCTGCACCAACACAAGTGCGAAAAGTGGTTTTTCAACACTAACACAAGTGCGAAAAGTGGTTTTTCAACACTAACACAAGTGCGAAAAGTGGTTTTTCAACACTAACACAAGTGCGAAAAGTGGTTTTTCAACACTATCACAAGTGCAAAAAGTGTTTTTTCGACACTAATGCAAGTGCAAAAGTGGTTTCCTGCACCAACACAAGTGCGAAAAGTGTTTTTTCCACACTAATACAAGTGCAAAAGTGGTTTCCTGCACCAACACAAGTGCGAAAAGTGGTTTTTCAACACTAACACAAGTGCGAAAAGTGGTTTTTCAACACTATCACAAGTGCAAAAAGTGTTTTTTGCACACTAATACAAGTGCAAAAGTGGTTTCCTGCACCAACACAAGTGCGAAAAGTGGTTTTTCAACACTAACACAAGTGCGAAAAGTGGTTTTTCAACACTAACACAAGTGCGAAAAGTGGTTTTTCAACACTAACACAAGTGCAAAAAGTGTTTTTTCCACACTAATACAAGTGCAAAAGTGGTTTCCTGCACCAACACAAGTGCGAAAAGTGGTTTTTCAACACTAACACAAGTGCGAAAAGTGGTTTTTCAACACTAACACAAGTGCGAAAAGTGGTTTTTCAACACTAACACAAGTGCGAAAAGTGGTTTTTCCACACTAATACAAGTGCAAAAGTGGTTTCCTGCACCAACACAAGTGTGAAAAGTGGTTTTTCAATACTAACACAAGTGCGAAAAGTGGTTTATCAACACTAACACAAGTGCGAAAAGTGTTTTTTCCACACTAATACAAGTGCAAAAAGTGTTTTTCCACACTAATACAAGTGCAAAAGTGGTTTCCTGCACCAACACAAGTGCGAAAAGTGGTTTTTCAACACTAACACAAGTGCGAAAAGTGGTTTTTCAACACTAACACAAGTGCGAAAAGTGGTTTTTAAACACTAACACAAGTGCGAAAAGTGTTTTTTCCACACTAATACAAGTGCAAAAATGGTTTCCTGCACCAACACAAGTGCGAAAAGTGGTTTTTCAACACTAACACAGGTGCGAAAAGTGGTTTTTCAACACTAACACAAGTGCGAAAAGTGGTTTTTCCACACTAATACAAGTGCAAAAGTGGTTTCCTGCACCAACACAAGTGCGAAAAGTGGTTTTTCAACACTAACACAAGTGCGAAAAGTGGTTTTTCAACACTATCACAAGTGCAAAAAGTGTTTTTTCCACACTAATACAAGTGCAAAAGTGGTTTCCTGCACCAACACAAGTGCGAAAAGTGGTTTTTCAACACTAACACAAGTGCGAAAAGTGGTTTTTCAACACTAACACAAGTGCGAAAAGTGGTTTTTCCACACGAATACAAGTGCAAAAGTGGTTTCCTGCACCAACACAAGTGCGAAAAGTGGTTTTTCAACACTAACACAAGTGCGAAAAGTGGTTTTTCAACACTAACACAAGTGCGAAAAGTGGTTTTTCAACACTAACACAAGTGCGAAAAGTGGTTTTTCCACACTAATACAAGTGCGAAAAGTGGTTTTTCAACACTATCACAAGTGCGAAAAGTGGTTTTTCAACACTAACACAAGTGCGAAAAGTGTTTTTTCCACATTAATACAAGTCCAAAAGTGGTTTCCTGCACCAACACAAGTGCGAAAAGTGGTTTTTCAACACAAACACAAGTGCGAAAAGTCGTTTTTCAACAGTATCACAAGTGCAAAAAGTGTTTTTTCCACACTTATACAAGTGCAAAAGTGGTTTCCTGCACCAACACAAGTGCGAAAAGTAGTTTTTCAACACTAACACAAGTGCAAAAAGTGGTTTTTCAACACTAACACAAGTGCGAAAAGTGGTTTTTCAACACTAACACAAGTGCAAAAAGTGGTTTTTCCACACTAATACAAGTGCAAAAGTGGTTTCCTGGACGAACACAAGTGCGAAAAGTGGTTTTTCAACACTAACACAAGTGCGAAAAGTGGTTTTTCAACACTAACACAAGTGCGAAAAGTGGTTTTTCAACACTAACACAAGTGCGAAAAGTGTTTTTTCCACACTAATACAAGTGCAAAAGTGGTTTCCTGCACCAACACAAGTGCGACAAGTGGTTTTTCAACACTAACACAAGTGCGAAAAGTGGTTATTCAACACTAACACAAGTGCGAAAAGTGGTTTTTCAACACTAACACAAGTGCAAAAGTGGTTTTTCAACACTAACACAAGTGCGAAAAGTGGTTTTTCCACACTAATACAAGTGCAAAAGTGATTTCCTGCACAAACACAAGTGCGAAAAGTGGTTTTTCAACACTAACACAAGTGCGAAAAGTGGTTTTTCAACACTAGCACAAGTGCAAAAAGTATTTTTTCCACACTAATACAAGTGCAAAAGTGGTTTCCTGCACCAACACAAGTGCGAAAAGTGGGTTTTCAACACTAACACAAGTGCGAAAAGTGGTTTCCTTCACCAACACCAGTGCGAAAAGTGGTTTTTCAACACTAACACAACTGCGACAAGTGGTTTCCTGCACCAACACAAGTGCGAAAAGTGGTTTTTCAACACTAACACAAGTGCGAAAAGTGGTTTTTCAACACTAACACAAGTGCGAAAAGTGGTTTTTCAACACTAACACATGTGCGAAAAGTGGTTTTTCCACACTAATACAAGTGCAAAGTGGTTTCCTGCACCAACACAAGTGCGAAAAGTGGTTTTTCAACACTAACACAAGTGCGAAAAGTGGTTTTTCAACACTATCACAAGTGCAAAAAGTGTTTTTTCCACACTAATACAAGTGCAAAAGTGGTTTCCTGCACCAACACAAGTGCGAAAAGTGGTTTTTCAACACTAACACAAGTGCGAAAAGTGGTTTTTCCACACTAATACAAGTGCAAAAGTGGTTTCCTGCACCAACACAAGTGCAAAAAGTGGGTTTTCAACACTAACACAAGTGCGAAAAGTGGTTTTCAACACTATCACAAGTGCAAAAAGTGTTTTTTCCACACTAATACAAGTGCAAAAGTGGTTTCCTGCACCAACACAAGTGCGAAAAGTGGTTTTTCAACACTAACACAAGTGCGAAAAGTGGTTTTTCAACACTAACACAAGTGCGAAAAGTGGTTTTTCAACACTATCACAAGTGCAAAAAGTGTTTTTTCGACACTAATACAAGTGCAAAACTGGTTTCCTGCACCAACACAAGTGCGAAAAGTGGTTTTTCAACACTAACACAAGTGCGAAAAGTGGTTTTTCAACACTATCACAAGTGCAAAAAGTGTTTTTTCCACACTAATACAAGTGCAAAAGTGGTTTCCTGCACCAACACAAGTGCGAAAAGTGGTTTTTCAACACTAACACAAGTGCGAAAAGTGGTTTTTCAACACTAACACAAGTGCGAAAAGTGGTTTTTCCACACTAATACAAGTGCGAAAAGTGGTTTTTCAACACTATCACAAGTGCGAAAAGTGGTTTTTCAACACTAACACAAGTGCGAAAAGTGTTTTTTCCACATTAATACAAGTCCAAAAGTGGTTTCCTGCACCAACACAAGTGCGAAAAGTGGTTTTTCAACACAAACACAAGTGCGAAAAGTGGTTTTTCAACAGTATCACAAGTGCAAAAAGTGTTTTTTCCACACTTATACAAGTGCAAAAGTGGTTTCCTGCACCAACACAAGTGCGAAAAGTGGTTTTTCAACACTAACACAAGTACAAAAAGTGGTTTTTCAACACTAACACAAGTGCGAAAAGTGGTTTTTCAACACTAACACAAGTGCAAAAAGTGGTTTTTCCACACTAATACAAGTGCAAAAGTGGTTTCCTGGACCAACACAAGTGCGAAAAGTGGTTTTTCAACACTAACACAAGTGCGAAAAGTGGTTTTTCAACACTAACACAAGTACGAAAAGTGGTTTTTCAACACTAACACAAGTGCGAAAAGTGTTTTTTCCACACTAATACAAGTGCAAAAGTGGTTTCCTGCACCAACACAAGTGCGACAAGTGGTTTTTCAACACTAACACAAGTGCGAAAAGTGGTTATTCAACACTAACACAAGTGCGAAAAGTGGTTTTTCAACACTAACACAAGTGCAAAAGTGGTTTTTCAACACTAACACAAGTGTGAAAAGTGGTTTTTCCACACTAATACAAGTGCAAAAGTGGTTTCCTGCACCAACACAAGTGCGAAAAGTGGTTTTTCAACACTAACACAAGTGCGAAAAGTGGTTTTTCAACACTAGCACAAGTGCAAAAAGTATTTTTTCCACACTAATACAAGTGCAAAAGTGGTTTCCTGCACCAACACAAGTGCGAAAAGTGGGTTTTCAACACTAACACAAGTGCGAAAAGTGGTTTCCTTCACCAACACCAGTGCGAAAAGTGGTTTTTCAACACTAACACAACTGCGACAAGTGGTTTCCTGCACCAACACAAGTGCGAAAAGTGGTTTTTCAACACTAACACAAGTGCAAAAAGTGGTTTTTCAACACTAACACAAGTGCGAAAAGTGGTTTTTCAACACTAACACAAGTGCGAAAAGTGGTTTTTCCACACTAATACAAGTGCAAAGTGGTTTCCTGCACCAACACAAGTGCGAAAAGTGGTTTTTCAACACTAACACAAGTGCGAAAAGTGGTTTTTCAACACTACCACAAGTGCAAAAAGTGTTTTTTCCACACTAATACAAGTGCAAAGTGGTTTCCTGCACCAACACAAGTGCGAAAAGTGGTTTTTCAACACTAACACAAGTGCGAAAAGTGGTTTTTCAACACTATCACAAGTGCAATAGTGGTTTCCTGCACCAACACAAGTGCGAAAAGGGGTTTTTCAACACTAACACAAGTGCGAAAAGTGGTTTTTCAACACTATCACAAGTGCAAAAAGTGTTTTTTCCACACTAATACAAGTGCAAGAGTGGTTTCCTGCACCAACACAAGTGCGAAAAGTGGTTTTTCAACACTAACACAAGTGCGAAAAGTGGTTTTTCAACACTATCACAAGTGCAAAAAGTGTTTTGTCCACACTAATGCAAGTGCAAAAGTGGTTTCCTGCACCAACACAAGTGCGAAAAGTGGTTTTTCAACACTAACACAAGTGCGAAAAGTGGTTTTTCAACACTAACATAAGTGCAAAAAGTGTTTTTTCGACACTAATACAAGTGCACAAGTGGTTTCCTGCACCAACACAAGTGCGAAAAGTGGTTTTTCAACACTAACACAAGTGCGAAAAGTGGTTTTTCAACACTATCACAAGTGCAAAAAGTGTTTTTTCCACACTAATACAAGTGCAAAAGTGGTTTCCTGCACCAACACAAGTGCGAAAAGTGGTTTTTCAACACTAACACAAGTGCGAAAAGTGGTTTTTCAACACTATCACAAGTGCAAAAAGTGTTTTTTCCAGACTAATACAAGTGCAAAAGTGGTTTCCTGCACCAACACAAGTGCGAAAAGTGGTTTTTCAACACTAACACAAGTGCGAAAAGTGGTTATTCAACACTAACACAAGTGCGAAAAGTGGTTTTTCAACACTAACACAAGTGCAAAAAGTGTTTTTTCCACACTAATACAAGTGCAAAAGTGGTTTCCTGCACCAACACAAGTGCGAAAAGTGGTTTTTCAACACTAACACAAGTGCGAAAAGTGGTTTTTCAACATTAACACAAGTGCGAAAAGTGGTTTTTCAACACTAACACAAGTGCGAAAAGTGGTTTTTCCACACTAATACAAGTGCAAAAGTGGTTTCCTGCACCAACACAAGTGTGAAAAGTGGTTTTTCAACACTAACACAAGTGCGAAAAGTGGTTTTTCAACACTATCACAAGTGCAAAAAGTGTTTTTTCCACACCAATACAAGTGCAAAAGTGGTTTCCTGCACCAACACAAGTGCGAAAAGTGGTTTTTCAACACTAACACAAGTGCGAAAAGTGGTTTTTCAACACTATCACAAGTGCAAAAAGTGTTTTTTCCACACTAATACAAGTGCAAAAGTGGTTTCCTGCACCAACACAAGTGCGAAAAGTGGTTTTTCAACACTAACACAAGTGTTAGTGATACTGTTCTCCCCTATGGGCTGGTGGTCCTGCCTCACACCTGGCTCGGCTTCACGCTGTTGAATCCAAAGCTTTCAAAATCATTGGAATCTCCCGCGATGAAGCTATCTCTGAGGGCCTTTCACTCACTCACCGCAGGCAGGTAGGTGGTCTTTCTGTCTTCTACCGACTCCTCTCCGGCCTTGCTCCCCCAGCTCTCTCCGTGCTCTGTCTCCCAAATATTCCTACAGGTCGCACAAGATCTGCCAGCAACCCTCTGATGGTTAAACTGCCGAAATCTCGGCTCTCTGCTCACCTTCACTCTTTCATTCCTCTTTTCTCCCGCCTGTGGAACAAACTCCCACACTCCCTTCAATCCCTCTCCTCCCTCCAGGTCTTTAAAACAGCTGTTCACCACCATCTCTTATCTTCCCCCATCCATAACCTTGATCTTTTCTACCCCCACTAATTCACCCCAGATCCACCTTGTTTGAAATTCCAACTTATTTCCTGGAAATCCTGGCAGTGTCCATATGTTTATACCTCTCCCACCCCCCCCCCCCCCTTCACATGCCTCCTCCCCTTCACATGCCTCCCCCCTTCACATGCCTCCCCCCCAAAGCCCTCTCCCTCCCACAGATCTCTCGATGTCTCCATGTCTCTCGGTCCCTGCTCTCAAATGTTGTGTTTGTGTCCTTCCCCCTCTCTCCCCATCTTGTCTACCGCTCCCGATGTTATTTGTTTTATGTGTCTGTTTGTCTTTCTGTGTGATTAATTTTCGCTCTTTCACGAGCCTCGATCTTGTATACAAAAAAAAAAAAAAAAAAAAAAAAAAAAGTGCGAAAAGTGGTTTTTCAACACTATCACAAGTGCAAAAAGTGTTTTTTCCAGACTAATACAAGTGCAAAAGTGGTTTCCTGCACCAACACAAGTGCGAAAAGTGGTTTTTCAACACTAACACAAGTGCGAAAAGTGGTTTTTCAACACTAACACAAGTGCGAAAAGTGGTGTTTCAACACTAACACAAGTGCAAAAAGTGTTTTTTCCACACTAATACAAGTGCAAAAGTGGTTTCCTGCACCAACACAAGTGCGAAAAGTGGTTTTTCAACACTAACACAAGTGCGAAAAGTGGTTTTTCAACACTAACACAAGTGCGAAAAGTGGTTTTTCAACACTAACACAAGTGCGAAAAGTGGTTTTTCCACACTAATACAAGTGCAAAAGTGGTTTCCTGCACCAACACAAGTGTGAAAAGTGGTTTTTCAACACTAACACAAGTGCGAAAAGTGGTTTTTCAACACTATCACAAGTGCAAAAAGTGTTTTTTCCACACTAATACAAGTGCAAAAGTGGTTTCCTGCACCAACACAAGTGCAAAAAGTGGTTTTTCAATACTAACACAAGTGCGAAAAGTGGTTTTTCAACACTAACACAAGTGCGAAAAGTGGTTTTTCCACACTAATACAAGTGCAAAAGTGGTTTCCTGCACCAACACAAGTGCGAAAAGTGGTTTTTCAACACTAACACAAGTGCGAAAAGTGGTTTTTCAACACTATCACAAGTGCAAAAAGTGTTTTTTCCACACTAATACAAGTGCAAAAGTGGTTTCCTGCACCAACACAAGTGCGAAAAGTGGTTTTTCAACACTAACACAAGTGTGAAAAGTGGTTTTTCATCACTAACACAAGTGCGAAAAGTGGTTTTTCCACACTAATACAAGTGCAAAAGTGGTTTCCTGCACCAACACAAGTGCGAAAAGTGGTTTTTCAACACTAACACAAGTGCGAAAAGTGGTTTTTCAACACTAACACAAGTGCGAAAAGTGGTTGTTCAACACTATCACAAGTGCAAAAAGTGTTTTTTCCACACTAATACAAGTGCAAAAGTGGTTTCCTGCACCAACACAAGTGCGAAAAGTGGTTTTTCAACACTAACACAAGTGCGAAAAGTGGTTTTTCAACACTATCACAAGTGCAAAAAGTGTTTTTTCCACACTAATACAAGTGCAATAGTGGTTTCCTGCACCAACACAAGTGCGAAAAGGGGTTTTTCAACACTAACACAAGTGCGAAAAGTGTTTTTCAACACTATCACAAGTGCAAAAAGTGTTTTTTCCACACTAATACAAGTGCAAGAGTGGTTTCCTGCACCAACACAAGTGCGAAAAGTGGTTTTTCAACACTAACACAAGTGCGAAAAGTGGTTTTTCAACACTATCACAAGTGCAAAAAGTGTTTTGTCCACACTAATGCAAGTGCAAAAGTGGTTTCCTGCACCAACACAAGTGCGAAAAGTGGTTTTTCAACACTAACACAAGTGCGAAAAGTGGTTTTTCAACACTAACATAAGTGCAAAAAGTGTTTTTTCGACACTAATACAAGTGCACAAGTGGTTTCCTGCACCAACACAAGTGCGAAAAGTGGTTTTTCAACACTAACACAAGTGCGAAAAGTGGTTTTTCAACACTATCACAAGTGCAAAAAGTGTTTTTTCCACACTAATACAAGTGCAAAAGTGGTTCCCTGCACCAACACAAGTGCGAAAAGTGGTTTTTCAACACTAACACAAGTGCGAAAAGTGGTTTTTCAACACTATCACAAGTGCAAAAAGTGTTTTTTCCAGACTAATACAAGTGCAAAAGTGGTTTCCTGCACCAACACAAGTGCGAAAAGTGGTTTTTCAACACTAACACAAGTGCGAAAAGTGGTTATTCAACACTAACACAAGTGCGAAAAGTGGTTTTTCAACACTAACACAAGTGCAAAAAGTGTTTTTTCCACACTAATACAAGTGCAAAAGTGGTTTCCTGCACCAACACAAGTGCGAAAAGTGGTTTTTCAACACTAACACAAGTGCGAAAAGTGGTTTTTCAACACTAACACAAGTGCGAAAAGTGGTTTTTCAACACTAACACAAGTGCGAAAAGTGGTTTTTCCACACTAATACAAGTGCAAAAGTGGCTTCCTGCACCAACACAAGTGTGAAAAGTGGTTTTTCAACACTAACACAAGTGCGAAAAGTGGTTTTTCAACACTATCACAAGTGCAAAAAGTGTTTTTTCCACACTAATACAAGTGCAAAAGTGGTTTCCTGCACCAACACAAGTGCAAAAAGTGGTTTTTCAATACTAACACAAGCGCGAAAAGTGGTTTTTCAACACTAACACAAGTGCGAAAAGTGGTTTTTCCACACTAATACAAGTGCAAAAGTGGTTTCCTGCACCAACACAAGTGCGAAAAGTGGTTTTTCAACACTAACACAAGTGCGAAAAGTGGTTTTTCAACACTAACACAAGTGCGAAACGTGGTTGTTCAACACTATCACAAGTGCAAAAAGTGTTTTTTCCACACTAATACAAGTGCAAAAGTGGTTTCCTGCACCAACACAAGTGCGAAAAGTGGTTTTTCAACACTAACACAAGTGCGAAAAGTGGTTTTTCACCACTATCACAAGTGCAAAAAGTGTTTTTTCCACACTAATACAAGTGCAATAGTGGTTTCCTGCACCAACACAAGTGCGAAAAGGGGTTTTTCAACACTAACACAAGTGCGAAAAGTGGTTTTTCAACACTATCACAAGTGCAAAAAGTGTTTTTTCCACACTAATACAAGTGCAAGAGTGGTTTCCTGCACCAACACAAGTGCGAAAAGTGGTTTTTCAACACTAACACAAGTGCGAAAAGTGGTTTTTCATCACTAATACAAGTGCAAAAAGTGGTTTTTCCACACTAATACAAGTGCAAAAGTGGTTTCCTGCACCAACACAAGTGCGAAAAGTGGTTTTTTAACACTAACACAAGTGCGAAAAGTGGTTTTTCAACACTATCACAAGTGCAAAAAGTGTTTTTTCCACACTAATACAAGTGCAAAAGTGGTTTCCTGCACCAACACAAGTGCAAAAAGTGGTTTTTCAACACTAACACAAGTGTGAAAAGTGGTTTTTCAACACTATCACAAGTGCAAAAAGTGTTTTTTCCACACTAATACAAGTGCAAAAGTGGTTTCCTGCACCAACACAAGTGCGAAAAGTGGTTTTTCAACACTAACACAAGTGCGAAAAGTGGTTTTTCAACACTAACACAAGTGCGAAAAGTGGTTTTTCAACACTAACAAGTGCAAAAAGTGGTTTTTCAACACTAACACAAGTGCGAAAAGTGGTTTTTCCACACTAATACAAGTGCAAAAGTGGTTTCCTGCACCAACACAAGTGCAAAAAGTGGGTTTTAAACACTAACACAAGTGCGAAAAGTGGTTTTCAACACTATCACAAGTGCAGAAAGTGGTTTCCTGCACCAACACAAGTGCGAAAAGTGGTTTTTCAACACTAACACAAGTGCGAAAGTGGTTTTTCAACACTAACACAAGTGCGAAAAGTGGTTTTTCAACAATAACACAAGTGCGAAAAGTGGTTTTTCCACACTAATACAAGTGCAAAGTGGTTTCCTGCACCAACACAAGTGCGAAAAATGGTTTTTCAACACTAACACAAGTGCGAAAAGTGGTTTTTCAACACTATCACAAGTGCAAAAAGTGTTTTTGCCACACTAATACAAGTGCAAAAGTGGTTTCCTGCACCAACACAAGTGCGAAAAGTGGTTTTTCAACACTAACACAAGTGCAAAAAGTGGTTTTTCCACACTAATACAAGTGCAAAAGTGGTTTCCTGCAACAACACAAGTGCGAAAAGTGGTTTTTCAACACTAACACAAGTGCGAAAAGTGGTTTTTCAACACTAACACAAGTGCGAAAAGTGGTTTTTCAACACTAACACAAGTGCGAAAAGTGGTTTTTCCACACTAATACAAGTGCAAAAGTGGTTTCCTGCACCAACACAAGTGCAAAAAGTGGGTTTTCAACACTAACACAAGTGCGAAAAGTGGTTTTTCAACACTATCACAAGCGCAAAAAGTGTTTTTTCCACACAAATACAAGTGCAAAAGTGGTTTCCTGCACCAACACAAGTGCGAAAAGTGGTTTTTCAACACTAACACAAGTGCGAAAAGTGGTTTTTCAACACTATCATAAGTGCGAAAAGTGGTTTTTCAACACTATCACAAGTGCAAAAAGTGTTTTTTCGACACTAATACAAGTGCAAAAGTGGTTTCCTGCACCAACACAAGTGCGAAAAGTGGTTTTTCAACACTAACACAAGTGCGAAAAGTGGTTTTTCAACACTAACACAAGTGCGAAAAGTGGTTTTTCCACACTAATACAAGTGCAAAGTGGTTTCCTGCACCAACACAAGTGCGAAAAATGGTTTTTCAACACTAACACAAGTGCGAAAAGTGGTTTTTCAACACTATCACAAGTGCAAAAAGTGTTTTTGCCACACTAATACAAGTGCAAAAGTGGTTTCCTGCACCAACACAAGTGCGAAAAGTGGTTTTTCAACACTAACACAAGTGCGAAAAGTGGTTTTTCCACACTAATACAAGTGCAAAAGTGGTTTCCTGCACCAACACAAGTGCAAAAAGTGGGTTTTCAACACTAACACAAGTGCGAAAAGTGGTTTTCAACACTATCACAAGTGCAAAAAGTGTTTTTTCCACACTAATACAAGTGCAAAAGTGGTTTCCTGCACCAACACAAGTGCGAAAAGTGGTTTTTCAACACTAACACAAGTGCGAAAAGTGGTTTTTCAACACTAACACAAGTGCGAAAAGTGGTTTTTCAACACTATCACAAGTGCAAAAAGTGTTTTTTCGACACTAATACAAGTGCAAAAGTGGTTTCCTGCACCAACACAAGTGCGAAAAGTGGTTTTTCAACACTAACACAAGTGCGAAAAGTGGTTTTTCAACACTATCACAAGTGCAAAAAGTGTTTTTTCCACACTAATACAAGTGCAAAAGTGGTTTCCTGCACCAACACAAGTGCGAAAAGTAGTTTTTCAACACTAACACAAGTGCGAAAAGTGGTTTTTCAACACTATCACAAGTGCAAAAAGTGTTTTTTCCACACTAATACAAGTGCAAAAGTGGTTTCCTGCACCAACACAAGTGCAAAAAGTGGTTTTTCAACACTAACACAAGTGCGAAAAGTGGTTTTTCAACACTAACACAAGTGCGAAAAGTGGTTTTTCAACACTAACACAAGTGCAAAAAGTGTTTTTTCCACACTAATACAAGTGCAAAAGTGGTTTCCTGCAACAACACAAGTGCGAAAAGTGGTTTTTCAACACTAACACAAGTGCGAAAAGTGGTTTTTCAACACTAACACAAGTGCGAAAAGTGGTTTTTCAACACTAACACAAGTGCGAAAAGTGGTTTTTCCACACTAATACAAGTGCAAAAGTGGTTTCCTGCACCAACACAAGTGCAAAAAGTGGGTTTTCAACACTAACACAAGTGCGAAAAGTGGTTTTTCAACACTATCACAAGCGCAAAAAGTGTTTTTTCCACACAAATACAAGTGCAAAGGTGGTTTCCTGCACCAACACAAGTGCGAAAAGTGGTTTTTCAACACTAACACAAGTGCGAAAAGTGGTTTTTCAACACTATCATAAGTGCGAAAAGTGGTTTTTCAACACTATCACAAGTGCAAAAAGTGTTTTTTCGACACTAATACAAGTGCAAAAGTGGTTTCCTGCACCAACACAAGTGCGAAAAGTGGTTTTTCAACACTAACACAAGTGCAAAAAGTGGTTTTTCAACACTATCACAAGTGCAAAAAGTGTTTTTTCCACACTAATACAAGTGCAAAAGTGGTTTCCTGCACCAACACAAGTGCGAAAAGTGGTTTTTCAACACTAACACAAGTGCGAAAAGTGGTTTTTCAACACTATCACAAGTGCAAAAAGTGTTTTTTCCAGACTAATACAAGTGCAAAAGTGGTTTCCTGCACCAACACAAGTGCGAAAAGTGGTTTTTCAACACTAACACAAGTGCGAAAAGTGTTTTTCAACACTAACACAAGTGCGAAAAGTGGTGTTTCAACACTAACACAAGTGCGAAAAGTGTTTTTTTCCACACTAATACAAGTGCAAAAGTGGTTTCCTGCACCAACACAAGTGCGAAAAGTGGTTTTTCAACACTAACACAAGTGCGAAAAGTGGTTTTTCAACACTAACACAAGTGCGAAAAGTTGTTTTTCCACACTAATACAAGTGCAAAAGTGGTTTCCTGCACCAACACAATTGTGAAAAGTGGTTTTTCAACACCTAACACAAGTGTGAAAAGTGTTTTTCAACACTATCACAAGTGCAAAAAGTGTTTTTTTCCACACTAATACAAGTGCAAAAGTGGTTTCCTGTACCAACACAAGTGCAAAAAGTGGTTTTTCAATACTAACACAAGTGCGAAAAGTGGTTTTTCAACACTAACACAAGTGCGAAAAGTGGTTTTTCCACACTAATACAAGTGCAAAAGTGGTTTCCTGCACCAACACAAGTGCGAAAAGTGGTTTTTCAACACTAACACAAGTGCGAAAAGTGGTTTTTCAACACTATCACAAGTGCAAAAAGTGTTTTTTCCACACTAATACAAGTGCAAAAGTGGTTTCCTGCACCAACACAAGTGCGAAAAGTGGTTTTTCAACACTAACACAAGTGTGAAAAGTGGTTTTTCATCACTAACACAAGTGCGAAAAGTGGTTTTTCCACACTAATACAAGTGCAAAAGTGGTTTCCTGCACCAACACAAGTGCGAAAAGTGGTTTTTCAACACTAACACAAGTGCGAAAAGTGGTTTTTCAACACTAACACAAGTGCGAAAAGTGGTTGTTCAACACTATCACAAGTGCAAAAAGTGTTTTTTCCACACTAATACAAGTGCAAAAGTGGTTTCCTGCACCAACACAAGTGCGAAAAGTGGTTTTTCAACACTAACACAAGTGCAAAAAGTGGTTTTTCAACACTATCACAAGTGCAAAAAGTGTTTTTTCCACACTAATACAAGTGCAATAGTGGTTTCCTGCACCACACAAGTGCGAAAAGGGGTTTTTCAACACTAACACAAGTGCGAAAAGTGGTTTTTCAACACTATCACAAGTGCAAAAAGTGTTTTTTCCACACTAATACAAGTGCCAGAGTGGTTTCCTGCACCAACACAAGTGCGAAAAGTGGTTTTTCAACACTAACACAAGTGCGAAAAGTGGTTTTTCAACACTATCACAAGTGCAAAAAGTGTTTTGTCCACACTAATACAAGTGCAAAAGTGGTTTCCTGCACCAACACAAGTGCGAAAAGTGGTTTTTCAACACTAACACAAGTGCGCAAGGGGTTTTTCAACACTAACATAAGTGCGAAAAGTGTTTTTCAAAACTATCACAAGTGAAAAAAAAAAAGTGTTTTTTCGACACTAATACAAGTGCAAAAGTGGTTTCCTGCACCAACAAAGTGCGAAAAGTGGTTTTTCAACACTAACACAAGTGCGAAAAGTGGTTTTTCAACACTATCACAAGTGCAAAAGTGTTTTTTCCCACACTAATACAGTGCAAAAAGTGGTTTCCTGCACCAACACAAGTGCGAAAAGTGGTTTTTCAACACTAACACAAGTGCGAAAAGTGGTTTTTCAACACTATCACAAGTGCAAAAAGTGTTTTTTTCCAGACTATACAAGTGCAAAAGTGGTTTCCTGCACCAACACAAGTGCGAAAAGTGGTTTTTCAACACTAACACAAGTGCAAAAAGTGTTTTTCAACACTACACAAGTGCGAAAAGTGGTTTTTCAACACTAACACAAGTGCGAAAAGTGGTTTTTCAACCACTATCACAAGTGCAAAAAGTGTTTTTCCACACTAATCCAAGTGCAATAGTGGTTTCCCTGCACCAACACAAGTGCGAAAAGGGGTTTTTCAACACTAACACAAGTGCGAAAAGTGGTTTTTCAACACTATCACAAGTGCAAAAAGTGTTTTTCCACACTAATACAAGTGCAAGAGTGGTTTCCTGCACCAACACAAGTGCGAAAAGTGGTTTTTCAACACTAACACAAGTGCGAAAAGTGGTTTTTCAACACTATCACAAGTGCAAAAAGTGTTTTGTCCACACTAATACAAGTGCAAAAGTGGTTTCCTGCACCAACACAAGTGCGAAAAGTGGTTTTTCAACACTAACACAAGTGCGAAAAGTGGTTTTTTCAACACTAACATAAGTGCAAAAAGTGTTTTTTCGACACTAATACAAGTGCACAAGTGGTTTCCTGCACCAACACAAGTGCGAAAAGTCGTTTTTCAACACTAACACAAGTGCGAAAAGTGGTTTTTCAACACTATCACAAGTGCAAAAAGTGTTTTTTCCACACTAATACAAGTGCAAAAGTGGTTTCCTGCACCAACACAAGTGCGAAAAGTGGTTTTTCAACACTAACACAAGTGCGAAAAGTGGTTTTTCAACACTATCACAAGTGCAAAAAGTGTTTTTTCCAGACTAATACAAGTGCAAAAGTGGTTTCCTGCACCAACACAAGTGCGAAAAGTGGTTTTTCGCCACTAACACAAGTGCGAAAAGTGTTATTCAACACTAACACAAGTGCGAAAAGTGGTTTTTCAACACTAACACAAGTGCAAAAAAGTGTTTTTTTCCACACTAATACAAGTGCAAAATTGGTTTCCTGCACCAACACAAGTGCGAAAAGTGGTTTTTCAACACTAACACAAGTGCGAAAAGTGGTTTTTCAACACTAACACAAGTGCGAAAAGTGGTTTTTCAACACTAACACAAGTGCAGAAAAGCGGTTTTTCCACACTAATACAAGTGCAAAAGTGGTTTCCTGCACCAACACAAGTGTGAAAAGTGGTTTTTCAACACTAACACAAGTGCGAAAAGTGGTTTTTCAACACTATCACAAGTGCAAAAAGTGTTTTTTCCACACTAATACAAGTGCAAAAGTGTTTCCTGCACCAACACAAGTGCGAAAAGTGGTTTTTCAACACTAACACAAGTGCGAAAAGTGGTTTTTCAACACTAACACAAGTGCGAAAAGTGTGTTTCAACACTAACACAAGTGCAAAAAGTGTTTTTTCCACACTAATACAAGTGCAAAAGTGGTTTTCTGCACCAACACAAGTGCGAAAAGTGGTTTTTCAACACTAACACAAGTGCGAAAAGTGGTTTTTCAACACTAACACAAGTGCGAAAAGTGGTTTTTCAACACTAACACAAGTGCGAAAAGTGGTTTTTCCACACTAATACAAGTGCAAAAGTGGTTTCCTGCACCAACACAAGTGTGAAAAGTGGTTTTTCAACACTCACACAAGTGCGAAAAGTGGTTTTTCAACACTATCACAAGTGCAAAAAGTGTTTTGTCCACACTAATACAAGTGCAAAAGTGGTTTCCTGCACCAACACAAGTGCGAAAAGTGGTTTTTCAACACTAACACAAGTGCGAAAAGTGGTTTTTCAACACTAACATAAGTGCAAAAAGTGTTTTTCGACACTAATACAAGTGCACAAGTGGTTTCCTGCACCAACACAAGTGCGAAAAGTGGTTTTTCAACACTAACACAAGTGCGAAAAGTGGTTTTTCAACACTATCACAAGTGCAAAAAGTGTTTTTTCCACACTAATACAAGTGCAAAAGTGGTTTCCTGCACCAACACAAGTGCGAAAAGTGGTTTTTCAACACTAACACAAGTGCGAAAAGTGGTTTTTCAACACTATCACAAGTGCAAAAAGTGTTTTTTCCAGACTAATACAAGTGCAAAAGTGGTTTCCTGCACCAACACAAGTGCGAAAAGTGGTTTTTCAACACTATCACAAGTGCAAAAAGTGTTTTTTCCAGACTAATACAAGTGCAAAAGTGGTTTCCTGCACCAACACAAGTGCGAAAAGTGGTTTTCAACACTAACACAAGTGCGAAAAGTGGTTATTCAACACTAACACAAGTGCGAAAAGTGGTTTCTTCAACACTAACACAAGTGCAAAAAGTGTTTTTTCCACACTAATACAAGTGCAAAAGTGGTTTCCTGCACCAACACAAGTGCGAAAAGTGGTTTTTCAACACTAACACAAGTGCGAAAAGTGGTTTTTCAACACTAACACAAGTGCGAAAAGCGGTTTTTCCACACTAATACAAGTGCAAAAGTGGTTTCCTGCACCAACACAAGTGTGAAAAGTGGTTTTTCAACACTAACACAAGTGCGAAAAGTGGTTTTTCAACACTATCACAAGTGCAAAAAGTGTTTTTCCACACTAATACAAGTGCAAAAGTGGTTTCCTGCACCAACACAAGTGCGAAAAGTGGTTTTTCAACACTAACACAAGTGCGAAAAGTGGTTTTTCAACACTATCACAAGTGCAAAAAGTGTTTTTTCCACACTAATACAAGTGCAAAAGTGGTTTCCTGCACCAACACTAACACAAGTGCGAAAAGTGGTTTTTCAACACTAACACAAGTGCGAAAAGTGGTTTTTCAACACTAACACAAGTGCGAAAAGTGGTGTTTCAACACTAACACAAGTGCAAAAAGTGTTTTTTCCACACTAATACAAGTGCAAAAGTGGTTTCCTGCACCAACACAAGTGCGAAAAGTGGTTTTTCAACACTAACACAAGTGCGAAAAGTGGTTTTTCAACACTAACACAAGTGCGAAAAGTGGTTTTTCAACACTAACACAAGTGCGAAAAGTGGTTTTTCCACACTAATACAAGTGCAAGAGTGGTTTCCTGCACCAACACAAGTGCGAAAAGTGGTTTTTCAACACTAACACAAGTGCGAAAAGTGGTTTTTCAACACTATCACAAGTGCAAAAAGTGTTTTGTCCACACTAATACAAGTGCAAAAGTGGTTTCCTGCACCAACACAAGTGCGAAAAGTGGTTTTTCAACACTAACACAAGTGCGAAAAGTGGTTTTTCAACACTAACATAAGTGCAAAAAGTGTTTTTTCGACACTAATACAAGTGCACAAGTGGTTTCCTGCACCAACACAAGTGCGAAAAGTGGTTTTTCAACACTAACACAAGTGCGAAAAGTGGTTTTTCAACACTATCACAAGTGCAAAAAGTGTTTTTTCCACACTAATACAAGTGCAAAAGTGGTTTCCTGCACCAACACAAGTGCGAAAAGTGGTTTTTCAACACTAACACAAGTGCGAAAAGTGGTTTTTCAACACTATCACAAGTGCAAAAAGTGTTTTTTCCAGACTAATACAAGTGCAAAAGTGGTTTCCTGCACCAACACAAGTGCGAAAAGTGGTTTTTCGCCACTAACACAAGTGCGAAAAGTGGTTATTCAACACTAACACAAGTGCGAAAAGTGGTTTTTCAACACTAACACAAGTGCAAAAAGTGTTTTTTCCACACTAATACAAGTGCAAAAGTGGTTTCCTGCACCAACACAAGTGCGAAAAGTGGTTTTTCAACACTAACACAAGTGCGAAAAGTGGTTTTTCAACACTAACACAAGTGCGAAAAGTGGTTTTTCAACACTAACACAAGTGCGAAAAGCGGTTTTTCCACACTAATACAAGTGCAAAAGTGGTTTCCTGCACCAACACAAGTGTGAAAAGTGGTTTTTCAACACTAACACAAGTGCGAAAAGTGGTTTTTCAACACTATCACAAGTGCAAAAAGTGTTTTTTCCACACTAATACAAGTGCAAAAGTGGTTTCCTGCACCAACACAAGTGCGAAAAGTGGTTTTTCAACACTAACACAAGTGCGAAAAGTGGTTTTTCAACACTAACACAAGTGCGAAAAGTGGTGTTTCAACACTAACACAAGTGCAAAAAGTGTTTTTTCCACACTAATACAAGTGCAAAAGTGGTTTCCTGCACCAACACAAGTGCGAAAAGTGGTTTTTCAACACTAACACAAGTGCGAAAAGTGGTTTTTCAACACTAACACAAGTGCGAAAAGTGGTTTTTCAACACTAACACAAGTGCGAAAAGTGGTTTTTCCACACTAATACAAGTGCAAAAGTGGTTTCCTGCACCAACACAAGTGTGAAAAGTGGTTTTTCAACACTAACACAAGTGCGAAAAGTGGTTTTTCAACACTATCACAAGTGCAAAAAGTGTTTTTTCCACACTAATACAAGTGCAAAAGTGGTTTCCTGCACCAACACAAGTGCAAAAAGTGGTTTTTCAATACTAACACAAGTGCGAAAAGTGGTTTTTCAACACTAACACAAGTGCGAAAAGTGGTTTTTCCACACTAATACAAGTGCAAAAGTGGTTTCCTGCACCAACACAAGTGTGAAAAGTGGTTTTTCAACACTAACACAAGTGCGAAAAGTGGTTTTTCAACACTATCACAAGTGCAAAAAGTGTTTTTCCCACACTAATACAAGTGCAAAAGTGGTTTCCTGCACCAACACAAGTGCAAAAAGTGGTTTTTCAATACTAACACAAGTGCGAAAAGTGGTTTTTCAACACTAACACAAGTGCGAAAAGTGGTTTTTCCACACTAATACAAGTGCAAAAGTGGTTTCCTGCACCAACACAAGTGCAAAAAGTGTTTTTTCCAGACTAATACAAGTGCAAAAGTGGTTTCCTGCACCAACACAAGTGCGAAAAGTGGTTTTTCAACACTAACACAAGTGCGAAAAGTGGTTTTTCAACACTAACACAAGTGCGAAAAGTGGTTTTTCAACACTAACACAAGTGCGAAAAGTGGTTTTTCAACACTATCACAAGTGCAAAAAGTGTTTTTTCCACACTAATACAAGTGCAATAGTGGTTTCCTGCACCAACACAAGTGCGAAAAGGGGTTTTTCAACACTAACACAAGTGCGAAAAGTGGTTTTTCAACACTATCACAAGTGCAAAAAGTGTTTTTTCCACACTAATACAAGTACAAGAGTGGTTTCCTGCACCAACACAAGTGCGAAAAGTGGTTTTTCAACACTAACACAAGTGCGAAAAGTGGTTTTTCAACACTATCACAAGTGCAAAAAGTGTTTTGTCCACACTAATACAAGTGCAAAAGTGGTTTCCTGCACCAACACAAGTGCGAAAAGTGGTTTTTCAACACTAACACAAGTGCGAAAAGTGGTTTTTCAACACTAACATAAGTGCAAAAAGTGTTTTTTCGACACTAATACAAGTGCACAAGTGGTTTCCTGCACCAACACAAGTGCGAAAAGTGGTTTTTCAACACTAACACAAGTGCGAAAAGTGGTTTTTCAACACTATCACAAGTGCAAAAAGTGTTTTTTCCACACTAATACAAGTGCAAAAGTGGTTTCCTGCACCAACACAAGTGCGAAAAGTGGTTTTTCAACACTAACACAAGTGCGAAAAGTGGTTTTTCAACACTATCACAAGTGCAAAAAGTGTTTTTTCCAGACTAATACAAGTGCAAAAGTGGTTTCCTGCACCAACACAAGTGCGAAAAGTGGTTATTCAACACTAACACAAGTGCGAAAAGTGGTTTTTCAACACTAACACAAGTGCAAAAAGTGTTTTTTCCACACTAATACAAGTGCAAAAGTGGTTTCCTGCACCAACACAAGTGCGAAAAGTGGTTTTTCAACACTAACACAAGTGCGAAAAGTGGTTTTTCAACACTAACACAAGTGCGAAAAGTGGTTTTTCAACACTAACACAAGTGCGAAAAGCGGTTTTTCCACACTAATACAAGTGCAAAAGTGGTTTCCTGCACCAACACAAGTGTGAAAAGTGGTTTTTCAACACTAACACAAGTGCGAAAAGTGGTTTTTCAACACTATCACAAGTGCAAAAAGTGTTTTTTCCACACTAATACAAGTGCAAAAGTGGTTTCCTGCACCAACACAAGTGCGAAAAGTGGTTTTTCAACACTAACACAAGTGCGAAAAGTGGTTTTTCAACACTATCACAAGTGCAAAAAGTGTTTTTTCCACACTAATACAAGTGCAAAAGTGGTTTCCTGCACCAACACTAACACAAGTGCGAAAAGTGGTTTTTCAACACTATCACAAGTGCAAAAAGTGTTTTTTCCAGACTAATACAAGTGCAAAAGTGGTTTCCTGCACCAACACAAGTGCGAAAAGTGGTTTTTCAACACTAACACAAGTGCGAAAAGTGGTTTTTCAACACTAACACAAGTGCGAAAAGTGGTGTTTCAACACTAACACAAGTGCAAAAAGTGTTTTTTCCACACTAATACAAGTGCAAAAGTGGTTTCCTGCACCAACACAAGTGCGAAAAGTGGTTTTTCAACACTAACACAAGTGCGAAAAGTGGTTTTTCAACACTAACACAAGTGCGAAAAGTGGTTTTTCAACACTAACACAAGTGCGAAAAGTGGTTTTTCCACACTAATACAAGTGCAAAAGTGGTTTCCTGCACCAACACAAGTGTGAAAAGTGGTTTTTCAACACTAACACAAGTGCGAAAAGTGGTTTTTCAACACTATCACAAGTGCAAAAAGTGTTTTTTCCACACTAATACAAGTGCAAAAGTGGTTTCCTGCACCAACACAAGTGCAAAAAGTGGTTTTTCAATACTAACACAAGTGCGAAAAGTGGTTTTTCAACACTAACACAAGTGCGAAAAGTGGTTTTTCCACACTAATACAAGTGCAAAAGTGGTTTCCTGCACCAACACAAGTGCGAAAAGTGGTTTTTCAACACTAACACAAGTGCAAAAAGTGGTTTTTCAACACTATCACAAGTGCAAAAAGTGTTTTTTCCACACTAATACAAGTGCAAAAGTGGTTTCCTGCACCAACACAAGTGCGAAAAGTGGTTTTTCAACACTAACACAAGTGTGAAAAGTGGTTTTTCATCACTAACACAAGTGCGAAAAGTGGTTTTTCCACACTAATACAAGTGCAAAAGTGGTTTCCTGCACCAACACAAGTGCGAAAAGTGGTTTTTCAACACTAACACAAGTGCGAAAAGTGGTTTTTCAACACTAACACAAGTGCGAAAAGTGGTTGTTCAACACTATCACAAGTGCAAAAAGTGTTTTTTCCACACTAATACAAGTGCAAAAGTGGTTTCCTGCACCAACACAAGTGCGAAAAGTGGTTTTTCAACACTAACACAAGTGCGAAAAGTGGTTTTTCAACACTATCACAAGTGCAAAAAGTGTTTTTTCCACACTAATACAAGTGCAATAGTGGTTTCCTGCACCAACACAAGTGCGAAAAGGGGTTTTTCAACACTAACACAAGTGCGAAAAGTGGTTTTTCAACACTATCACAAGTGCAAAAAGTGTTTTTTCCACACTAATACAAGTGCAAGAGTGGTTTCCTGCACCAACACAAGTGCGAAAAGTGGTTTTTCAACACTAACACAAGTGCAAAAAGTGTTTTTTCCACACTAATACAAGTGCAAAAGTGGTTTCCTGCACCAACACAAGTGCGAAAGTGGTTTTTCAACACTAACACAAGTGCGAAAAGTGGTTTTTCAACACTATCACAAGTGCAAAAAGTGTTTTTTCCACACTAATACAAGTGCAAAAGTGGTTTCCTGCACCAACACAAGTGCGAAAAGTGGTTTTTCAACACTAACACAAGTGCGAAAAGTGGTTTTTCAACACTATCACAAGTGCAAAAAGTGTTTTTTCCAGACTAATACAAGTGCAAAAGTTGTTTCCTGCACCAACACAAGTGCGAAAAGTGGTTTTTCAACACTAACACAAGTGCGAAAAGTGGTTTTTCAACACTAACACAAGTGCGAAAAGTGGTGTTTCAACACTAACACAAGTGCAAAAAGTGTTTTTTCCACACTAATACAAGTGCAAAAGTGGTTTCCTGCACCAACACAAGTGCGAAAAGTGGTTTTTCAACACTAACACAAGTGCGAAAAGTGGTTTTTCAACACTAACACAAGTGCGAAAAGTGGTTTTTCAACACTAACACAAGTGCGAAAAGTGGTTTTTCCACACTAATACAAGTGCAAAAGTGGTTTCCTGCACCAACACAAGTGTGAAAAGTGGTTTTTCAACACTAACACAAGTGCGAAAAGTGGTTTTTCAACACTATCACAAGTGCAAAAAGTGTTTTTTCCACACTAATACAAGTGCAAAAGTGGTTTCCTGCACCAACACAAGTGCAAAAAGTGGTTTTTCAATACTAACAAGTGCGAAAAGTGGTTTTTCAACACTAACACAAGTGCGAAAAGTGGTTTTTCCACACTAATACAAGTGCAAAAGTGGTTTCCTGCACCAACACAAGTGCGAAAAGTGGTTTTTCAACACTAACACAAGTGCGAAAAGTGGTTTTTCAACACTATCACAAGTGCAAAAAGTGTTTTTTCCACACTAATACAAGTGCAAAAGTGGTTTCCTGCACCAACACAAGTGCGAAAAGTGGTTTTTCAACACTAACACAAGTGTGAAAAGTGGTTTTTCATCACTAACACAAGTGCGAAAAGTGGTTTTTCCACACTAATACAAGTGCAAAAGTGGTTTCCTGCACCAACACAAGTGCGAAAAGTGGTTTTTCAACACTAACACAAGTGCGAAAAGTGGTTTTTCAACACTAACACAAGTGCGAAAAGTGGTTGTTCAACACTATCACAAGTGCAAAAAGTGTTTTTTCCACACTAATACAAGTGCAAAAGTGGTTTCCTGCACCAACACAAGTGCGAAAAGTGGTTTTTCAACACTAACACAAGTGCGAAAAGTGGTTTTTCAACACTATCACAAGTGCAAAAAGTGTTTTTTCCACACTAATACAAGTGCAATAGTGGTTTCCTGCACCAACACAAGTGCGAAAAGGGGTTTTTCAACACTAACACAAGTGCGAAAAGTGGTTTTTCAACACTATCACAAGTGCAAAAAGTGTTTTTTCCACACTAATACAAGTGCAAGAGTGGTTTCCTGCACCAACACAAGTGCGAAAAGTGGTTTTTCAACACTAACACAAGTGCGAAAAGTGGTTTTTCAACACTATCACAAGTGCAAAAAGTGTTTTGTCCACACTAATACAAGTGCAAAAGTGGTTTCCTGCACCAACACAAGTGCGAAAAGTGGTTTTTCAACACTAACACAAGTGCGAAAAGTGGTTTTTCAACACTAACATAAGTGCAAAAAGTGTTTTTTCGACACTAATACAAGTGCACAAGTGGTTTCCTGCACCAACACAAGTGCGAAAAGTGGTTTTTCAACACTAACACAAGTGCGAAAAGTGGTTTTTCAACACTATCACAAGTGCAAAAAGTGTTTTTTCCACACTAATACAAGTGCAAAAGTGGTTTCCTGCACCAACACAAGTGCGAAAAGTGGTTTTTCAACACTAACACAAGTGAGAAAAGTGGTTTTTCAACACTATCACAAGTGCAAAAAGTGTTTTTTCCAGACTAATACAAGTGCAAAAGTGGTTTCCTGCACCAACACAAGTGCGAAAAGTGGTTTTTCAACACTAACACAAGTGCGAAAAGTGGTTATTCAACACTAACACAAGTGCGAAAAGTGGTTTTTCAACACTAACACAAGTGCAAAAAGTGTTTTTTCCACACTAATACAAGTGCAAAAGTGGTTTCCTGCACCAACACAAGTGCGAAAAGTGGTTTTTCAACACTAACACAAGTGCGAAAAGTGGTTTTTCAACACTAACACAAGTGCGAAAAGTGGTTTTTCAACACTAACACAAGTGCGAAAAGTGGTTTTTCCACACTAATACAAGTGCAAAAGTGGTTTCCTGCACCAACACAAGTGTGAAAAGTGGTTTTTCAACACTAACACAAGTGCGAAAAGTGGTTTTTCAACACTATCACAAGTGCAAAAAGTGTTTTTTCCACACTAATACAAGTGCAAAAGTGGTTTCCTGCACCAACACAAGTGCAAAAAGTGGTTTTTCAATACTAACACAAGTTCGAAAAGTGGTTTTTCAACACTAACACAAGTGCGAAAAGTGGTTTTTCCACACTAATACAAGTGCAAAAGTGGTTTCCTGCACCAACACAAGTGCGAAAAGTGGTTTTTCAACACTAACACAAGTGCGAAAAGTGGTTTTTCAACACTATCACAAGTGCAAAAAGTGTTTTTTCCACACTAATACAAGTGCAAAAGTGGTTTCCTGCACCAACACAAGTGCGAAAAGTGGTTTTTCAACACTAACACAAGTGTGAAAAGTGGTTTTTCATCACTAACACAAGTGCGAAAAGTGGTTTTTCCACACTAATACAAGTGCAAAAGTGGTTTCCTGCACCAACACAAGTGCGAAAAGTGGTTTTTCAACACTAACACAAGTGCGAAAAGTGGTTGTTCAACACTATCACAAGTGCAAAAAGTGTTTTTTCCACACTAATACAAGTGCAAAAGTGGTTTCCTGCACCAACACAAGTGCGAAAAGTGGTTTTTCAACACTAACACAAGTGCGAAAAGTGGTTTTTCACCACTATCACAAGTGCAAAAAGTGTTTTTTCCACACTAATACAAGTGCAATAGTGGTTTCCTGCACCAACACAAGTGCGAAAAGGGGTTTTTCAACACTAACACAAGTGCGAAAAGTGGTTTTTCAACACTATCACAAGTGCAAAAAGTGTTTTTTCCACACTAATACAAGTGCAAGAGTGGTTTCCTGCACCAACACAAGTGCGAAAAGTGGTTTTTCAACACTAACACAAGTGCGAAAAGTGGTTTTTCATCACTAATACAAGTGCAAAAAGTGGTTTTTCCACACTAATACAAGTGCAAAAGTGGTTTCCTGCACCAACACAAGTGCGAAAAGTGGTTTTTTAACACTAACACAAGTGCGAAAAGTGGTTTTTCAACACTATCACAAGTGCAAAAAGTGTTTTTTCCACACTAATACAAGTGCAAAAGTGGTTTCCTGCACCAACACAAGTGCGAAAAGTGGTTTTTCAACACTAACACAAGTGTGAAAAGTGGTTTTTCAACACTATCACAAGTGCAAAAAGTGTTTTTTCCACACTAATACAAGTGCAAAAGTGGTTTCCTGCACCAACACAAGTGCGAAAAGTGGTTTTTCAACACTAACACAAGTACGAAAAGTGGTTTTTCAACACTAACACAAGTGCGAAAAGTGGTTTTTCAACACTAACAAGTGCAAAAAGTGGTTTTTCAACACTAACACAAGTGCGAAAAGTGGTTTTTCCACACTAATACAAGTGCAAAAGTGGTTTCCTGCACCAACACAAGTGCAAAAAGTGGGTTTTAAACACTAACACAAGTGCGAAAAGTGGTTTTCAACACTATCACAAGTGCAAAAAGTGGTTTCCTGCACCAACACAAGTGCGAAAAGTGGTTTTTCAACACTAACACAAGTGCGAAAGTGGTTTTTCAACACTAACACAAGTGCGAAAAGTGGTTTTTCAACACTAACACAAGTGCGAAAAGTGGTTTTTCCACACTAATACAAGTGCAAAGTGGTTTCCTGCACCAACACAAGTGCGAAAAATGGTTTTTCAACACTAACACAAGTGCGAAAAGTGGTTTTTCAACACTATCACAAGTGCAAAAAGTGTTTTTGCCACACTAATACAAGTGCAAAAGTGGTTTCCTGCACCAACACAAGTGCGAAAAGTGGTTTTTCAACACTAACACAAGTGCGAAAAGTGGTTTTTCCACACTAATACAAGTGCAAAAGTGGTTTCCTGCACCAACACAAGTGCAAAAAGTGGGTTTTCAACACTAACACAAGTGCGAAAAGTGGTTTTCAACACTATCACAAGTGCAAAAAGTGTTTTTGCCACACTAATACAAGTGCAAAAGTGGTTTCCTGCACCAACACAAGTGCGAAAAGTGGTTTTTCAACACTAACACAAGTGCGAAAAGTGGTTTTTCAACACTAACACAAGTGCGAAAAGTGGTTTTTCAACACTATCACAAGTGCAAAAAGTGTTTTTTCGACACTAATACAAGTGCAAAAGTGGTTTCCTGCACCAACACAAGTGCGAAAAGTGGTTTTTCAACACTAACACAAGTGCGAAAAGTGGTTTTTCAACACTATCACAAGTGCAAAAAGTGTTTTTTCCACACTAATACAAGTGCAAAAGTGGTTTCCTGCACCAACACAAGTGCGAAAAGTGGTTTTTCAACACTAACACAAGTGTGAAAAGTGGTTTTTCAACACTATCACAAGTGCAAAAAGTGTTTTTTCCACACTAATACAAGTGCAAAAGTGGTTTCCTGCACCAACACAAGTGCGAAAAGTGGTTTTTCAACACTAACACAAGTGCGAAAAGTGGTTTTTCAACACTAACACAAGTGCGAAAAGTGGTTTTTCAACACTAACAAGTGCAAAAAGTGGTTTTTCAACACTAACACAAGTGCGAAAAGTGGTTTTTCCACACTAATACAAGTGCAAAAGTGGTTTCCTGCACCAACACAAGTGCAAAAAGTGGGTTTTAAACACTAACACAAGTGCGAAAAGTGGTTTTCAACACTATCACAAGTGCAAAAAGTGGTTTCCTGCACCAACACAAGTGCGAAAAGTCGTTTTTCAACACTAACACAAGTGCGAAAGTGGTTTTTCAACACTAACACAAGTGCGAAAAGTGGTTTTTCAACACTAACACAAGTGCGAAAAGTGGTTTTTCCACACTAATACAAGTGCAAAGTGGTTTCCTGCACCAACACAAGTGCGAAAAATGGTTTTTCAACACTAACACAAGTGCGAAAAGTGGTTTTTCAACACTATCACAAGTGCAAAAAGTGTTTTTGCCACACTAATACAAGTGCAAAAGTGGTTTCCTGCACCAACACAAGTGCGAAAAGTGGTTTTTCAACACTAACACAAGTGCGAAAAGTGGTTTTTCCACACTAATACAAGTGCAAAAGTGGTTTCCTGCACCAACACAAGTGCAAAAAGTGGGTTTTCAACACTAACACAAGTGCGAAAAGTGGTTTTCAACACTATCACAAGTGCAAAAAGTGTTTTTTCCACACTAATACAAGTGCAAAAGTGGTTTCCTGCACCAACACAAGTGCGAAAAGTGGTTTTTCAACACTAACACAAGTGCGAAAAGTGGTTTTTCAACACTAACACAAGTGCGAAAAGTGGTTTTTCAACACTATCACAAGTGCAAAAAGTGTTTTTTCGACACTAATACAAGTGCAAAAGTGGTTTCCTGCATCAACACTAACACAAGTGCGAAAAGTGGTTTTTCAACACTATCACAAGTGCAAAAAGTGTTTTTTCCACACTAATACAAGTGCAAAAGTGGTTTCCTGCACCAACACAAGTGCGAAAAGTGGTTTTTCAACACTAACACAAGTGCGAAAAGTGGTTTTTCAACACTATCACAAGTGCAAAAAGTGTTTTTTCCACACTAATACAAGTGCAAAAGTGGTTTCCTGCACCAACACAAGTGCGAAAAGTGGTTTTTCAACACTAACACAAGTGCGAAAAGTGGTTTTTCAACACTAACACAAGTGCGAAAAGTGGTTTTTCAACACTAACACAAGTGCAAAAAGTGTTTTTTCCACACTAATACAAGTGCAAAAGTGGTTTCCTGCACCAACACAAGTGCGAAAAGTGGTTTTTCAACACTAACACAAGTGCGAAAAGTGGTTTTCAACACTAACACAAGTGCGAAAAGTGGTTTTTCAACACTAACACAAGTGCGAAAAGTGGTTTTTCCACACTAATACAAGTGCAAAAGTGGTTTCCTGCACCAACACAAGTGCAAAAAGTGGGTTTTCAACACTAACACAAGTGCGAAAAGTGGTTTTTCAACACTATCACAAGTGCAAAAAGTGTTTTTTCCACACTAATACAAGTGCAAAAGTGGTTTCCTGCACCAACACAAGTGCGAAAAGTGGTTTTTCAACACTAACACAAGTGCGAAAAGTGGTTTTTCAACACTAACATAAGTGCGAAAAGTGGTTTTTCAACACTATCACAAGTGCAAAAAGTGTTTTTTCGACACTAATACAAGTGCAAAAGTGGTTTCCTGCACCAACACAAGTGCAAAAAGTGGTTTTTCAACACTATCACAAGTGCAAAAAGTGTTTTTTCCACACTAATACAAGTGCAAAAGTGGTTTCCTGCACCAACACAAGTGCGAAAAGTGGTTTTTCAACACTAACACAAGTGCGAAAAGTGGTTTTTCAACACTATCACAAGTGCAAAAAGTGTTTTTTCCAGACTAATACAAGTGCAAAAGTGATTTCCTGCACCAACACAAGTGCGAAAAGTGGTTTTTCAACACGAACACAAGTGCGAAAAGTGTTTTTCAACACTAACACAAGTGCGAAAAGTGGTGTTTCAACACTAACACAAGTGCAAAAAGTGTTTTTTCCACACTAATACAAGTGCAAAAGTGGTTTCCTGCACCAACACAAGTGCGAAAAGTGGTTTTTCAACACTAACACAAGTGCGAAAAGTGGTTTTTCAACACTAACACAAGTGCGAAAAGTGGTTTTTCAACACTAACACAAGTGCGAAAAGTGGTTTTTCCACACTAATACAAGTGCAAAAGTGGTTTCCTGCACCAACACAATTGTGAAAAGTGGTTTTTCAACACTAACACAAGTGTGAAAAGTGGTTTTTCAACACTATCACAAGTGCAAAAAGTGTTTTTTCCACACTAATACAAGTGCAAAAGTGGTTTCCTGTACCAACACAAGTGCAAAAAGTGGTTTTTCAATACTAACACAAGTGCGAAAAGTGGTTTTTCAACACTAACACAAGTGCGAAAAGTGGTTTTTCCACACTAATACAAGTGCAAAAGTGGTTTCCTGCACCAACACAAGTGCGAAAAGTGGTTTTTCAACACTAACACAAGTGCGAAAAGTGGTTTTTCAACACTATTACAAGTGCAAAAAGTGTTTTTTCCACACTAATACAAGTGCAAAAGTGGTTTCCTGCACCAACACAAGTGCGAAAAGTGGTTTTTCAACACTAACACAAGTGTGAAAAGTGGTTTTTCATCACTAACACAAGTGCGAAAAGTGGTTTTTCCACACTAATACAAGTGCAAAAGTGGTTTCCTGCACCAACACAAGTGCGAAAAGTGGTTTTTCAACACTAACACAAGTGCGAAAAGTGGTTTTTCAACACTAACACAAGTGCGAAAAGTGGTTGTTCAACACTATCACAAGTGCAAAAAGTGTTTTTTCCACACTAATACAAGTGCAAAAGTGGTTTCCTGCACCAACACAAGTGCGAAAAGTGGTTTTTCAACACTAACACAAGTGCGAAAAGTGGTTTTTCAACACTATCACAAGTGCAAAAAGTGTTTTTTCCACACTAATACAAGTGCAATAGTGGTTTCCTGCACCAACACAAGTGCGAAAAGGGGTTTTTCAACACTAACACAAGTGCGAAAAGTGGTTTTTCAACACTATCACAAGTGCAAAAAGTGTTTTTTCCACACTAATACAAGTGCCAGAGTGGTTTCCTGCACCAACACAAGTGCGAAAAGTGGTTTTTCAACACTAACACAAGTGCGAAAAGTGGTTTTTCAACACTATCACAAGTGCAAAAAGTGTTTTGTCCACACTAATACAAGTGCAAAAGTGTCTTTCCTGCACCAACACAAGTGCGAAAAGTGGTTTTTCAACACTAACACAAGTGCGCCAAGGGGTTTTTCAACACTAACATAAGTGCGAAAAGTGGTTTTTCAAAACTATCACAAGTGAAAAAAGTGTTCTTTCGACACTAATACAAGTGCAAAAGTGGTTTCCTGCACCAACACAAGTGCGAAAAGTGGTTTTTCAACACTAACACAAGTGCGAAAAGTGGTTTTTCAACACTATCACAAGTGCAAAAACTGTTTTTTCCACACTAATACAAGTGCAAAAGTGGTTTCCTGCACCAACACAAGTGCGAAAAGTGGTTTTTCAACACTAACACAAGTGCGAAAAGTGGTTTTTCAACACTAACACAAGTGCGAAAAGTGGTTTTTCAACACTATCACAAGTGCAAAAAGTGTTTTTTCCAGACTAATACAAGTGCAAAAGTGGTTTCCTGCACCAACACAAGTGCGAAAAGTGGTTTTTCAACACTAACACAAGTGCGAAAAGTGGTTTTTCAACACTATCACAAGTGCAAAAAGTGTTTTTTCCACACTAATAAAAGTGCAAAAGTGGTTTCCTGCACCAACACAAGTGCGAAAAGTGGTTTTTCAACACTAACACAAGTGAGAAAAGTGGTTTTTCAACACTATCACAAGTGCAAAAAGTGTTTTTTCCAGACTAATACAAGTGCAAAAGTGGTTTCCTGCACCAACACAAGTGCGAAAAGTGGTTTTTCAACACTAACACAAGTGCGAAAAGTGTTATTCAACACTAACACAAGTGCGAAAAGTGGTTTTTCAACACTAACACAAGTGCGAAAAGTGGTTTTTCAACACTATCACAAGTGCGAAAAGTGGTTTTTCCACACTAATACAAGTGCAAAAGTGGTTTCCTGCACCAACACAAGTGTGAAAAGTGGTTTTTCAACACTAACACAAGTGCGAAAAGTGGTTTTTCAACACTATCACAAGTGCAAAAAGTGTTTTTTCCACACTAATACAAGTGCAAAAGTGGTTTCCTGCACCAACACAAGTGCAAAAAGTGGTTTTTCAATACTAACACAAGTGCGAAAAGTGGTTTTTCAACACTAACACAAGTGCGAAAAGTGGTTTTTCCACACTAATACAAGTGCAAAAGTGGTTTCATGCACCAACACAAGTGCGAAAAGTGGTTTTTCAACACTAACACAAGTGCGAAAAGTGGTTTTTCAACACTATCACAAGTGCAAAAAGTGTTTTTTCCACACTAATACAAGTGCAAAAGTGGTTTCCTGCACCAACACAAGTGTGAAAAGTGGTTTTTCAACACTAACACAAGTGTTAAAGTGGTTTTTCATCACTAACACAAGTGCGAAAAGTGGTTTTTCCACACTAATACAAGTGCAAAAGTGGTTTCCTGCACCAACACAAGTGCGAAAAGTGGTTTTTCAACACTAACACAAGTGCGAAAGTGGTTGTTCAACACTATCACAAGTGCAAAAAGTGTTTTTTCCACACTAATACAAGTGCAAAAGTGGTTTCCTGCACCAACACAAGTGTGAAAAGTGGTTTTTCAACACTAACACAAGTGCGAAAAGTGGTTTTTCACCACTATCACAAGTGCAAAAAGTGTTTTTTCCACACTAATACAAGTGCAATAGTGGTTTCCTGCACCAACACAAGTGCGAAAAGGGGTTTTTCAACACTAACACAAGTGCGAAAAGTGGTTTTTCAACACTATCACAAGTGCAAAAAGTGTTTTTTCTCCACACTAATACAAGTGCAAGAGTGGTTTCCTGCACCAACACAAGTGCGAAAAGTGGTTTTTCAACACTAACACAAGTGCGAAAAGTGGTTTTTCATCACTAATACAAGTGCAAAAAGTGGTTTTTCCACACTAATACAAGTGCAAAAGTGGTTTCCTGCACCAACACAAGTGCGAAAAGTGGTTTTTTAACAATAACACAAGTGCGAAAAGTGGTTTTTCAACACTATCACAAGTGCAAAAAGTGTTTTTTCCACACTAATACAAGTGCAAAAGTGGTTTCCTGCACCAACACAAGTGCGAAAAGTGGTTTTTCAACACTAACACAAGTGTGAAAAGTGGTTTTTCAACACTATCACAAGTGCAAAAAGTGTTTTTTCCACACTAATACAAGTGCAAAAGTGGTTTCCTGCACCAACACAAGTGCGAAAAGTGGTTTTTTCAACACTAACACAAGTGCGAAAAGTGGTTTTTCAACACTAACACAAGTGCGAAAAGTGGTTTTTCCACACTAATACAAGTGCAAAAGTGGTTTCCTGCACCAACACAAGTGCAAAAAGTGGGTTTTAAACACTAACACAAGTGCGAAAAGTGGTTTTCAACACTATCACAAGTGCAAAAAGTGGTTTCCTGCACCAACACAAGTGCGAAAAGTGGTTTTTCAACACTAACACAAGTGCGAAAGTGGTTTTTCAACACTAACACAAGTGCGAAAAGTGGTTTTTCAACACTAACACAAGTGCGAAAAGTGGTTTTTCCACACCAATACAAGTGCAAAGTGGTTTCCTGCACCAACACAAGTGCGAAAAATGGTTTTTCAACACTAACACAAGTGCGAAAAGTGGTTTTTCAACACTATCACAAGTGCAAAAAGTGTTTTTGCCACACTAATACAAGTGCAAAAGTGGTTTCCTGCACCAACACAAGTGCGAAAAGTGGTTTTTCAACACTAACACAAGTGCGAAAAGTGGTTTTTCCACACTAATACAAGTGCAAAAGTGGTTTCCTGCACCAACACAAGTGCAAAAAGTGGGTTTTCAACACTAACACAAGTGCGAAAAGTGGTTTTCAACACTATTCACAAGTGCAAAAAGTGTTTTTCCCACACTAATACAAGTGCAAAAGTGGTTTCCTGCACCAACACAAGTGCGAAAAGTGGTTTTTCAACACTAACACAAGTGCGAAAAGTGGTTTTTCAACACTAACACAAGTGCGAAAAGTGGTTTTTCAACACTATCACAAGTGCAAAAAGTGTTTTTTCGACACTAATACAAGTGCAAAAGTGGTTCCTGCCACCAACACAAGTGCGAAAAGTGGTTTTTCAACACTAACACAAGTGCGAAAAGTGGTTTTTCAACACTATCACAAGTGCAAAAAGTGTTTTTTCCACACTAATACAAGTGCAAAAGTGGTTTCCTGCACCAACACAAGTGCGAAAAGTGGTTTTTCAACACTAACACAAGTGTGAAAAGTGGTTTTTCAACACTATCACAAGTGCAAAAAGTGTTTTTTCCACACTAATACAAGTGCAAAAGTGGTTTCCTGCACCAACACAAGTGCGAAAAGTGGTTTTTCAACACTAACACAAGTGCAAAAAGTGGTTTTTCAACACTAACACAAGTGCGAAAAGTGGTTTTTCAACACTAACAAGTGCAAAAAGTGGTTTTTCAACACTAACACAAGTGCGAAAAGTGGTTTTTCCACACTAATACAAGTGCAAAAGTGGTTTCCTGCACCAACACAAGTGCAAAAAGTGGGTTTTAAACACTAACACAAGTGCGAAAAGTGGTTTTCAACACTATCACAAGTGCAAAAAGTGGTTTCCTGCACCAACACAAGTGCGAAAAGTGGTTTTTCAACACTAACACAAGTGCGAAAGTGGTTTTTCAACACTAACACAAGTGCGAAAAGTGGTTTTTCAACACTAACACAAGTGCGAAAAGTGGTTTTTCCACACTAATACAAGTGCAAAGTGGTTTCCTGCACCAACACAAGTGCGAAAAATGGTTTTTCAACACTAACACAAGTGCGAAAAGTGGTTTTTCAACACTATCACAAGTGCAAAAAGTGTTTTTGCCACACTAATACAAGTGCAAAAGTGGTTTCCTGCACCAACACAAGTGCGAAAAGTGGTTTTTCAACACTAACACAAGTGCGAAAAGTGGTTTTCCACACTAATACAAGTGCAAAAGTGGTTTCCTGCACCAACACAAGTGCAAAAAGTGGGTTTTCAACACTAACACAAGTGCGAAAAGTGGTTTTCAACACTATCACAAGTGCAAAAAGTGTTTTTTCCACACTAATACAAGTGCAAAAGTGGTTTCCTGCACCAACACAAGTGCGAAAAGTGGTTTTTCAACACTAACACAAGTGCGAAAAGTGGTTTTTCAACACTAACACAAGTGCGAAAAGTGGTTTTTCAACACTATCACAAGTGCAAAAAGTGTTTTTTCGACACTAATACAAGTGCAAAAGTGGTTTCCTGCACCAACACAAGTGCGAAAAGTGGTTTTTCAACACTAACACAAGTGCGAAAAGTGGTTTTTCAACACTATCACAAGTGCAAAAAGTGTTTTTTCCACACTAATACAAGTGCAAAAGTGGTTTCCTGCACCAACACAAGTGCGAAAAGTGGTTTTTCAACACTAACACAAGTGTGAAAAGTGGTTTTTCAACACTATCACAAGTGCAAAAAGTGTTTTTTCCACACTAATACAAGTGCAAAAGTGGTTTCCTGCACCAACACAAGTGCGAAAAGTGGTTTTTCAACACTAACACAAGTGCGAAAAGTGGTTTTTCAACACTAACACAAGTGCGAAAAGTGGTTTTCAACACTATCACAAGTGCAAAAAGTGTTTTTTCCACACTAATACAAGTGCAAAAGTGGTTTCCTGCACCAACACAAGTGCGAAAAGTGGTTTTTCAACACTAACACAAGTGTGAAAAGTGGTTTTTCAACACTATCACAAGTGCAAAAAGTGTTTTTTCCACACTAATACAAGTGCAAAAGTGGTTTCCTGCACCAACACAAGTGCGAAAAGTGGTTTTTCAACACTAACACAAGTGCGAAAAGTGGTTTTTCAACACTAACACAAGTGCGAAAAGTGGTTTTTCAACACTAACAAGTGCAAAAAGTGGTTTTTCAACACTAACACAAGTGCGAAAAGTGGTTTTTCCACACTAATACAAGTGCAAAAGTGGTTTCCTGCACCAACACAAGTGCAAAAAGTGGGTTTTAAACACTAACACAAGTGCGAAAAGTGGTTTTCAACACTATCACAAGTGCAAAAAGTGGTTTCCTGCACCAACACAAGCGCGAAAAGTGGTTTTTCAACACTAACACAAGTGCGAAAGTGGTTTTTCAACACTAACACAAGTGCGAAAAGTGGTTTTTCAACACTAACACAAGTGCGAAAAGTGGTTTTTCCACACTAATACAAGTGCAAAGTGGTTTCCTGCACCAACACAAGTGCGAAAAATGGTTTTTCAACACTAACACAAGTGCGAAAAGTGGTTTTTCAACACTATCACAAGTGCAAAAAGTGTTTTTGCCACACTAATACAAGTGCAAAAGTGGTTTTCAACACTAACACAAGTGCGAAAAGTGGTTTTTCAACACTATCACAAGTGCAAAAAGTGTTTTTTCGACACTAATACAAGTGCAAAAGTGGTTTCCTGCACCAACACAAGTGCGAAAAGTGGTTTTTCAACACTAACACAAGTGCGAAAAGTGGTTTTTCAACACTATCACAAGTGCAAAAAGTGTTTTTTCCACACTAATACAAGTGCAAAAGTGGTTTCCTGCACCAACACAAGTGCGAAAAGTGGTTTTTCAACACTAACACAAGTGCGAAAAGTGGTTTTTCAACACTATCACAAGTGCAAAAAGTGTTTTTCCCACACTAATACAAGTGCAAAAGTGGTTTCCTGCACCAACACAAGTGCGAAAAGTGGTTTTTCAACACTAACACAAGTGCGAAAAGTGGTTTTTCAACACTAACACAAGTGCGAAAAGTGGTTTTTCCACACTAATACAAGTGCAAAAGTGGTTTCCTGCACCAACACAAGTGCAAAAAGTGGGTTTTCAACACTAACACAAGTGCGAAAAGTGGTTTTTCAACACTATCACAAGTGCAAAAAGTGTTTTTTCCACACTAATACAAGTGCAAAAGTGGTTTCCTGCACCAACACAAGTGCGAAAAGTGGTTTTTCAACACTAACACAAGTGCGAAAAGTGGTTTTTCAACACTAACATAAGTGCAAAAAGTGGTTTTTCAACACTATCACAAGTGCAAAAAGTGTTTTTTCGACACTAATACAAGTGCAAAAGTGGTTTCCTGCACCAACACAAGTGCGAAAAGTGGTTTTTCAACACTAACACAAGTGCAAAAAGTGGTTTTTCAACACTATCACAAGTGCAAAAAGTGTTTTTTCCACACTAATACAAGTGCAAAAGTGGTTTCCTGCACCAACACAAGTGCGAAAAGTGGTTTTTCAACACTAACACAAGTGCGAAAAGTGGTTTTTCAACACTATCACAAGTGCAAAAAGTGTTTTTTCCAGACTAATACAAGTGCAAAAGTGATTTCCTGCACCAACACAAGTGCGAAAAGTGGTTTTTCAACACTAACACAAGTGCGAAAAGTGTTTTTCAACACTAACACAAGTGCGAAAAGTGGTTTTTCAACACTAACACAAGTGCGAAAAGTGGTTTTTCAACACTAACACAAGTGCGAAAAGTGGTTGTTCAACACTATCACAAGTGCAAAAAGTGTTTTTTCCACACTAATACAAGTGCAAAAGTGGTTTCCTGCACCAACACAAGTGCGAAAAGTGGTTTTTCAACACTAACACAAGTGCGAAAAGTGGTTTTTCAACACTATCACAAGTGCAAAAAGTGTTTTTTCCACACTAATACAAGTGCAATAGTGGTTTCCTGCACCAACACAAGTGCGAAAAGGGGTTTTTCAACACTAACACAAGTGCGAAAAGTGGTTTTTCAACACTATCACAAGTGCAAAAAGTGTTTTTTCCACACTAATACAAGTGCCAGAGTGGTTTCCTGCACCAACACAAGTGCGAAAAGTGGTTTTTCAACACTAACACAAGTGCGAAAAGTGGTTTTTCAACACTATCACAAGTGCAAAAAGTGTTTTGTCCACACTAATACAAGTGCAAAAGTGTCTTTCCTGCACCAACACAAGTGCGAAAAGTGGTTTTTCAACACTAACACAAGTGCGCCAAGGGGTTTTTCAACACTAACATAAGTGCGAAAAGTGGTTTTTCAAAACTATCACAAGTGAAAAAAGTGTTTTTTCGACACTAATACAAGTGCAAAAGTGGTTTCCTGCACCAACACAAGTGCAAAAAGTGGTTTTTCAACACTAACACAAGTGCAAAAAGTGTTTTTTCCACACTAATACAAGTGCAAAAGTGGTTTCCTGCACCAACACAAGTGCGAAAAGTGGTTTTTCAACACTATCACAAGTGCAAAAAGTGTTTTTTCCACACTAATACAAGTGCAAAAGTGGTTTCCTGCACCAACACAAGTGCGAAAAGTGGTTTTTCAACACTAACACAAGTGCGAAAAGTGGTTTTTCAACACTAACACAAGTGCGAAAAGTGGTTTTTCAACACTATCACAAGTGCAAAAAGTGTTTTTTCCAGACTAATACAAGTGCAAAAGTGGTTTCCTGCACCAACACAAGTGCGAAAAGTGGTTTTTCAACACTAACACAAGTGCAAAAAGTGGTTTTTCAACACTAACACAAGTGCGAAAAGTGGTTTTTCCACACTAATACAAGTGCAAAAGTGGTTTCCTGCACCAACACAAGTGCAAAAAGTGGGTTTTCAACACTAACACAAGTGCGAAAAGTGGTTTTTCAACACTATCACAAGTGCAAAAAGTGTTTTTTCCACACTAATACAAGTGCAAAAGTGGTTTCCTGCACCAACACAAGTGCGAAAAGTGGTTTTTCAACACTAACACAAGTGCGAAAAGTGGTTTTTCAACACTAACATAAGTGCAAAAAGTGGTTTTTCAACACTATCACAAGTGCAAAAAGTGTTTTTTCGACACTAATACAAGTGCAAAAGTGGTTTCCTGCACCAACACAAGTGCGAAAAGTGGTTTTTCAACACTAACACAAGTGCAAAAAGTGGTTTTTCAACACTATCACAAGTGCAAAAAGTGTTTTTTCCACACTAATACAAGTGCAAAAGTGGTTTCCTGCACCAACACAAGTGCGAAAAGTGGTTTTTCAACACTAACACAAGTGCGAAAAGTGGTTTTTCAACACTATCACAAGTGCAAAAAGTGTTTTTTCCAGACTAATACAAGTGCAAAAGTGATTTCCTGCACCAACACAAGTGCGAAAAGTGGTTTTTCAACACTAACACAAGTGCGAAAAGTGTTTTTCAACACTAACACAAGTGCGAAAAGTGGTTTTTCAACACTAACACAAGTGCGAAAAGTGGTTTTTCAACACTAACACAAGTGCGAAAAGTGGTTGTTCAACACTATCACAAGTGCAAAAAGTGTTTTTTCCACACTAATACAAGTGCAAAAGTGGTTTCCTGCACCAACACAAGTGCGAAAAGTGGTTTTTCAACACTAACACAAGTGCGAAAAGTGGTTTTTCAACACTATCACAAGTGCAAAAAGTGTTTTTTCCACACTAATACAAGTGCAATAGTGGTTTCCTGCACCAACACAAGTGCGAAAAGGGGTTTTTCAACACTAACACAAGTGCGAAAAGTGGTTTTTCAACACTATCACAAGTGCAAAAAGTGTTTTTTCCACACTAATACAAGTGCCAGAGTGGTTTCCTGCACCAACACAAGTGCGAAAAGTGGTTTTTCAACACTAACACAAGTGCGAAAAGTGGTTTTTCAACACTATCACAAGTGCAAAAAGTGTTTTGTCCACACTAATACAAGTGCAAAAGTGTCTTTCCTGCACCAACACAAGTGCGAAAAGTGGTTTTTCAACACTAACACAAGTGCGCCAAGGGGTTTTTCAACACTAACATAAGTGCGAAAAGTGGTTTTTCAAAACTATCACAAGTGAAAAAAGTGTTTTTTCGACACTAATACAAGTGCAAAAGTGGTTTCCTGCACCAACACAAGTGCAAAAAGTGGTTTTTCAACACTAACACAAGTGCAAAAAGTGTTTTTTCCACACTAATACAAGTGCAAAAGTGGTTTCCTGCACCAACACAAGTGCGAAAAGTGGTTTTTCAACACTATCACAAGTGCAAAAAGTGTTTTTTCCACACTAATACAAGTGCAAAAGTGGTTTCCTGCACCAACACAAGTGCGAAAAGTGGTTTTTCAACACTAACACAAGTGCGAAAAGTGGTTTTTCAACACTAACACAAGTGCGAAAAGTGGTTTTTCAACACTATCACAAGTGCAAAAAGTGTTTTTTCCAGACTAATACAAGTGCAAAAGTGGTTTCCTGCACCAACACAAGTGCGAAAAGTGGTTTTTCAACACTAACACAAGTGCAAAAAGTGGTTTTTCAACACTAACACAAGTGCGAAAAGTGGTTTTTCCACACTAATACAAGTGCAAAAGTGGTTTCCTGCACCAACACAAGTGCAAAAAGTGGGTTTTCAACACTAACACAAGTGCGAAAAGTGGTTTTTCAACACTATCACAAGTGCAAAAAGTGTTTTTTCCACACTAATACAAGTGCAAAAGTGGTTTCCTGCACCAACACAAGTGCGAAAAGTGGTTTTTCAACACTAACACAAGTGCGAAAAGTGGTTTTTCAACACTAACATAAGTGCAAAAAGTGGTTTTTCAACACTATCACAAGTGCAAAAAGTGTTTTTTCGACACTAATACAAGTGCAAAAGTGGTTTCCTGCACCAACACAAGTGCGAAAAGTGGTTTTTCAACACTAACACAAGTGCAAAAAGTGGTTTTTCAACACTATCACAAGTGCAAAAAGTGTTTTTTCCACACTAATACAAGTGCAAAAGTGGTTTCCTGCACCAACACAAGTGCGAAAAGTGGTTTTTCAACACTAACACAAGTGCGAAAAGTGGTTTTTCAACACTATCACAAGTGCAAAAAGTGTTTTTTCCAGACTAATACAAGTGCAAAAGTGATTTCCTGCACCAACACAAGTGCGAAAAGTGGTTTTTCAACACTAACACAAGTGCGAAAAGTGTTTTTCAACACTAACACAAGTGCGAAAAGTGGTTTTTCAACACTAACACAAGTGCGAAAAGTGGTTTTTCAACACTAACACAAGTGCGAAAAGTGGTTGTTCAACACTATCACAAGTGCAAAAAGTGTTTTTTCCACACTAATACAAGTGCAAAAGTGGTTTCCTGCACCAACACAAGTGCGAAAAGTGGTTTTTCAACACTAACACAAGTGCGAAAAGTGGTTTTTCAACACTATCACAAGTGCAAAAAGTGTTTTTTCCACACTAATACAAGTGCAATAGTGGTTTCCTGCACCAACACAAGTGCGAAAAGGGGTTTTTCAACACTAACACAAGTGCGAAAAGTGGTTTTTCAACACTATCACAAGTGCAAAAAGTGTTTTTTCCACACTAATACAAGTGCCAGAGTGGTTTCCTGCACCAACACAAGTGCGAAAAGTGGTTTTTCAACACTAACACAAGTGCGAAAAGTGGTTTTTCAACACTATCACAAGTGCAAAAAGTGTTTTGTCCACACTAATACAAGTGCAAAAGTGTCTTTCCTGCACCAACACAAGTGCGAAAAGTGGTTTTTCAACACTAACACAAGTGCGCCAAGGGGTTTTTCAACACTAACATAAGTGCGAAAAGTGGTTTTTCAAAACTATCACAAGTGAAAAAAGTGTTTTTTCGACACTAATACAAGTGCAAAAGTGGTTTCCTGCACCAACACAAGTGCAAAAAGTGGTTTTTCAACACTAACACAAGTGCAAAAAGTGTTTTTTCCACACTAATACAAGTGCAAAAGTGGTTTCCTGCACCAACACAAGTGCGAAAAGTGGTTTTTCAACACTATCACAAGTGCAAAAAGTGTTTTTTCCACACTAATACAAGTGCAAAAGTGGTTTCCTGCACCAACACAAGTGCGAAAAGTGGTTTTTCAACACTAACACAAGTGCGAAAAGTGGTTTTTCAACACTAACACAAGTGCGAAAAGTGGTTTTTCAACACTATCACAAGTGCAAAAAGTGTTTTTTCCAGACTAATACAAGTGCAAAAGTGGTTTCCTGCACCAACACAAGTGCGAAAAGTGGTTTTTCAACACTAACACAAGTGCGAAAAGTGGTTTTTCAACACTAACACAAGTGCGAAAAGTGGTTTTTCAACACTAACACAAGTGCAAAAAGTGTTTTTTCCACACTAATACAAGTGCAAAAGTGGTTTCCTGCACCAACACAAGTGCGAAAAGTGGTTTTTCAACACTAACACAAGTGCGAAAAGTGGTTTTTCAACACTAACACAAGTGCGAAAAGTGGTTTTTCAACACTAACACAAGTGCGAAAAGTGGTTTTTCCACACTAATACAAGTGCAAAAGTGGTTTCCTGCACCAACACAAGTGTGAAAAGTGGTTTTTCAACACTAACACAAGTGCGAAAAGTGGTTTTTCAACACTATCACAAGTGCAAAAAGTGTTTTTTCCACACTAATACAAGTGCAAAAGTGGTTTCCTGCACCAACACAAGTGCAAAAAGTGGTTTTTCAATACTAACACAAGTGCGAAAAGTGGTTTTTCAACACTAACACAAGTGCGAAAAGTGGTTTTTCCACACTAATACAAGTGCAAAAGTGGTTTCCTGCACCAACACAAGTGCGAAAAGTGGTTTTTCAACACTAACACAAGTGCGAAAAGTGGTTTTTCAACACTATCACAAGTGCAAAAAGTGTTTTTTCCACACTAATACAAGTGCAAAAGTGGTTTCCTGCACCAACACAAGTGCGAAAAGTGGTTTTTCAACACTAACACAAGTGTGAAAAGTGGTTTTTCATCACTAACACAAGTGCGAAAAGTGGTTTTTCCACACTAATACAAGTGCAAAAGTGGTTTCCTGCACCAACACAAGTGCGAAAAGTGGTTTTTCAACACTAACACAAGTGCGAAAAGTGGTTTTTCAACACTAACACAAGTGCGAAAAGTGGTTGTTCAACACTATCACAAGTGCAAAAAGTGTTTTTTCCACACTAATACAAGTGCAAAAGTGGTTTCCTGCACCAACACAAGTGCGAAAAGTGGTTTTTCAACACTAACACAAGTGCGAAAAGTGGTTTTTCACCACTATCACAAGTGCAAAAAGTGTTTTTTCCACACTAATACAAGTGCAATAGTGGTTTCCTGCACCAACACAAGTGCGAAAAGGGGTTTTTCAACACTAACACAAGTGCAAAAAGTGGTTTTTCAACACTATCACAAGTGCAAAAAGTGTTTTTTCCACACTAATACAAGTGCAAGAGTGGTTTCCTGCACCAACACAAGTGCGAAAAGTGGTTTTTCAACACTAACACAAGTGCGAAAAGTGGTTTTTCATCACTAATACAAGTGCAAAAAGTGTTTTTTCCACACTAATACAAGTGCAAAAGTGGTTTCCTGCACCAACACAAGTGCGAAAAGTGGTTTTTTAACACTAACACAAGTGCGAAAAGTGGTTTTTCAACACTATCACAAGTGCAAAAAGTGTTTTTTCCACACTAATACAAGTGCAAAAGTGGTTTCCTGCACCAACACAAGTGCGAAAAGTGGTTTTTCAACACTAACACAAGTGTGAAAAGTGGTTTTTCAACACTATCACAAGTGCAAAAAGTGTTTTTTCCACACTAATACAAGTGCAAAAGTGGTTTCCTGCACCAACACAAGTGCGAATAGTGGTTTTTCAACACTAACACAAGTGCGAAAAGTGGTTTTTCAACACTAACACAAGTGCAAAAAGTGGTTTTTCCACACTAATACAAGTGCAAAAGTGGTTTCCTGCACCAACACAAGTGCTAAAAGTGGTTTTTCAACACTAACACAAGTGCGAAAAGTGGTTTTTCAACACTAACACAAGTGCGAAAAGTGGTTTTTCCACACTAATACAAGTGCGAAAAGTGGTTTTTCAACACTATCACAAGTGCGAAAAGTGGTTTTTCAACACTAACACAAGTGCGAAAAGTGTTTTTTCCACATTAATACAAGTCCAAAAGTGGTTTCCTGCACCAACACAAGTGCGAAAAGTGGTTTTTCAACACAAACACAAGTGCGAAAAATGGTTTTTCAACAGTATCACAAGTGCAAAAAGTGTTTTTTCCACACTAATACAAGTGCAAAAGTGGTTTCCTGCACCAACACAAGTGCGAAAAGTGGTTTTTCAACACTAACACAAGTGCGAAAAGTGGTTTTTCAACACTAACACAAGTGCGAAAAGTGGTTTTTCAACACTAACACAAGTGCGAAAAGTGGTTTTTCAACACTAACACAAGTGCAAAAAGTGGTTTTTCCACACTAATACAAGTGCAAAAGTGGTTTCCTGGACCAACACAAGTGCGAAAAGTGGTTTTTCAACACTAACACAAGTGCGAAAAGTGGTTTTTCAACACTAACACAAGTGCGAAAAGTGGTTTTTCAACACTAACACAAGTGCGAAAAGTGTTTTTTCCACACTAATACAAGTGCAAAAGTGGTTTCCTGCACCAACACAAGTGCGACAAGTGGTTTTTCAACACTAACACAAGTGCGAAAAGTGGTTATTCAACACTAACACAAGTGCGAAAAGTGGTTTTTCAACACTAACACAAGTGCAAAAGTGGTTTTTCAACACTAACACAACAAATGCGAAAAGTGGTTTTTCCACACTAATACAAGTGCAAAAGTGGTTTCCTGCACCAACACAAGTGTGAAAAGTGGTTTTTCAACACTAACACAAGTGCGAAAAGTGGTTTTTCAACACTAGCACAAGTGCAAAAAGTATTTTTTCCACACTAATACAAGTGCAAAAGTGGTTTCCTGCACCAACACAAGTGCGAAAAGTGGGTTTTCAACACTAACACAAGTGCGAAAAGTGGTTTCCTTCACCAACACCAGTGCGAAAAGTGGTTTTTCAACACTAACACAACTGCGAAAAGTGGTTTCCTGCACCAACACAAGTGCGAAAAGTGGTTTTTCAACACTAACACACGTGCGAAAAGTGGTTTTTCAACACTAACACAAGTGCGAAAAGTGGTTTTCAACACTAACACAAGTGCGAAAAGTGGTTTTTCCACACTAATACAAGTGCAAAGTGGTTTCCTGCACCAACACAAGTGCGAAAAGTGGTTTTTCAACACTAACACAAGTGCGAAAAGTGGTTTTTCAACACTATCACAAGTGCAAAAAGTGTTTTTTCCACACTAATACAAGTGCAAAAGTGGTTTCCTGCACCAACACAAGTGCGAAAAGTGGTTTTTCAACACTAACACAAGTGTGAAAAGTGGTTTTTCCACACTAATACAAGTGCAAAAGTGGTTTCCTGCACCAACACAAGTGCAAAAAGTGGGTTTTCAACACTAACACAAGTGCGAAAAGTGGTTTTCAACACTATCACAAGTGCAAAAAGTGTTTTTTCCACACTAATACAAGTGCAAAAGTGGTTTCCTGCACCAACACAAGTGCGAAAAGTGGTTTTTCAACACTAACACAAGTGCGAAAAGTGGTTTTTCAACACTAACACAAGTGCGAAAAGTGGTTTTTCAACACTATCACAAGTGCAAAAAGTGTTTTTTCGACACTAATACAAGTGCAAAAGTGGTTTCCTGCACCAACACAAGTGCGAAAAGTGGTTTTTCAACACTAACACAAGTGCGAAAAGTGGTTTTTCAACACTATCACAAGTGCAAAAAGTGTTTTTTCCACACTAATACAAGTGCAAGAGTGGTTTCCTGCACCAACACAAGTGCGAAAAGTGGTTTTTCAACACTAACACAAGTGCGAAAAGTGGTTTTTCATCACTAATACAAGTGCAAAAAGTGGTTTTTCCACACTAATACAAGTGCAAAAGTGGTTTCCTCCACCAACACAAGTGCGAAAAGTGGTTTTTTAACACTAACACAAGTGCGAAAAGTGGTTTTTCAACGCTATCACAAGTGCAAAAAGTGTTTTTTCCACACTAATACAAGTGCAAAAGTGGTTTCCTGCACCAACACAAGTGCGAAAAGTGGTTTTTCAACACTAACACAAGTGTGAAAAGTGGTTTTTCAACACTATCACAAGTGCAAAAAGTGTTTTTTCCACACTAATACAAGTGCAAAAGTGGTTTCCTGCACCAACACAAGTGCGAAAAGTGGTTTTTCAACACTAACACAAGTGCGAAAAGTGGTTTTTCAACACTAACACAAGTGCGAAAAGTGGTTTTTCCACACTAATACAAGTGCAAAAGTGGTTTCCTGCACCAACACAAGTGCGAAAAGTGGTTTTTCAACACTAACACAAGTGCGAAAAGTGGTTTTTCAACACTAACACAAGTGCGAAAAGTGGTTTTTCCACACTAATACAAGTGCGAAAAGTGGTTTTTCAACACTATCACAAGTGCGAAAAGTGGTTTTTCAACACTAACACAAGTGCGAAAAGTGTTTTTTCCACATTAATACAAGTCCAAAAGTGGTTTCCTGCACCAACACAAGTGCGAAAAGTGGTTTTTCAACACAAACACAAGTGCGAAAAATGGTTTTTCAACAGCATCACAAGTGCAAAAAGTGTTTTTTCCACACTAATACAAGTGCAAAAGTGGTTTCCTGCACCAACACAAGTGCGAAAAGTGGTTTTTCAACACTAACACAAGTGCGAAAAGTGGTTTTTCAACACTAACACAAGTGCGAAAAGTGGTTTTTCCACACTAATACAAGTGCAAAAGTGGTTTTTCAACACTATCACAAGTGCGAAAAGTGGTTTTTCAACACTAACACAAGTGCGAAAAGTGTTTTTCCCACATTAATACAAGTCCAAAAGTGGTTTCCTGCACCAACACAAGTGCGAAAAGTGGTTTTTCAACACAAACACAAGTGCGAAAAGTGGTTTTTTAAACAGTATCACAAGTGCAAAAAGTGTTTTTTCCACACTAATACAAGTGCAAAAGTGGTTTCCTGCACCAACACAAGTGCGAAAAGTGGTTTTTCAACACTAACACAAGTGCGAAAAGTGGTTTTTCAACACTAACACAAGTGCGAAAAGTGGTTTTTCAACACTAACACAAGTGCAAAAAGTGGTTTTTCCGCACTAATACAAGTGCAAAAGTGGTTTCCTGGACCAACACAAGTGCGAAAAGTGGTTTTTCAACACTAACACAAGTGCGAAAAGTGGTTTTTCAACACTAACACAAGTGCGAAAAGTGGTTTTTCAACACTAACACAAGTGCGAAAAGTGTTTTTTCCACACTAATACAAGTGCAAAAGTGGTTTCCTGCACCAACACAAGTGCGACAAGTGGTTTTTCAACACTAACACAAGTGCGAAAAGTGGTTATTCAACACTAACACAAGTGCGAAAAGTGGTTTTTCAACACTAACACAAGTGCAAAAGTGGTTTTTCAACACTAACACAAGTGCAAAAAGTGGTTTTTCAACACTAACACAAGTGCGAAAAGTGTTTTTTCCACACTAATACAAGTGCAAAAGTGGTTTCCTGCACCAACACAAGTGCGAAAAGTGGTTTTTCAACACTAACACAAGTGCGAAAAGTGGTTTTTCAACACTAACACAAGTGCGAAAAGTGGTTTTTCCACCCTAATACAAGTGCAAAAGTGGTTTCCTGCACCAACACAAGTGCGAAAAGTGGTTTTTCAACACTAACACAAGTGCGAAAAGTGGTTTTCAACACTATCACAAGTGCAAAAAGTGGTTTTTCCACACTAATACAAGTGCAAAAGTGGTTTCCTGCACCAACACAAGTGCAAAAAGTGGTTTTTCAACACTAACACAAGTGCGAAAAGTGGTTTTTCAACACTATCACAAGTGCAAAAAGTGTTTTTTCCACACTAATACAAGTGCAAAAGTGGTTTCCTGCACCAACACAAGTGCGGAAAGTGGTTTTTCAACACTAACACAAGTGTGAAAAGTGGTTTTTCAACACTAACACAAGTGCGAAAAGTGGTTTTTCAACACTAACACAAGTGCGAAAAGTGGTTTTTCAACACTATCACAAGTGCAAAAAGTGGTTTTTCCACACTAATACAAGTGCAAAAGTGGTTTCCTGCACCAACACAAGTGCGAAAAGTGGTTTTTCAACACTAACACAAGTGCGAAAAGTGGTTTTTCAACACTAACACAAGTGCGAAAAGTGGTTTTTCAACACTATCACAAGTGCAAAAAGTGTTTTTTCCACACTAATACAAGTGCAAAAGTGGTTTCCTGCACCAACACAAGTGCGAAAAGTGGTTTTTCAACACAAACACAAGTGCGAAAAGTGGTTTTTCAACACTAACACAAGTGCGAAAAGTGGTTTTTCAACACTAACACAAGTGCGAAAAGTGTTTTTTCCACACTAATACAAGTACAAAAATGGTTTCCTGCACCAACACAAGTGCGAAAAGTGGTTTTTCAACACTAACACAAGTGCGAAAAGTGGTTTTTCAACACTAACACAAGTGCGAAAAGTGGTTTTTCCACACTAATACAAGTGCAAAAGTGGTTTCCTGCACCAACACAAGTGCGAAAAGTGGTTTTTCAACACTAACACAAGTGCGAAAAGTGGTTTTTCAACACTATCACAAGTGCAAAAAGTGTTTTTTCCACACTAATACAAGTGCAAAAGTGGTTTCCTGCACCAACACAAGTGCGAAAAGTGGTTTTTCAACACTAACACAAGTGCGAAAAGTGTTTTTTCAACACTAACACAAGTGCGAAAAGTGGTTTTTCCACACTAATACAAGTGCAAAAGTGGTTTTTCAACACTATCACAAGTGCGAAAAGTGGTTTTTCAACACTAACACAAGTGCGAAAAGTGTTTTTCCCACATTAATACAAGTCCAAAAGTGGTTTCCTGCAACAACACAAGTGCGAAAAGTGGTTTTTCAACACAAACACAAGTGCGAAAAGTGGTTTTTCAACAGTATCACAAGTGCAAAAAGTGTTTTTTCCACACTAATACAAGTGCAAAAGTGGTTTCCTGCACCAACACAAGTGCGAAAAGTGGTTTTTCAACACTAACACAAGTGCGAAAAGTGGTTTTTCAACACTAACACAAGTGCGAAAAGTGGTTTTTCAACACTAACACAAGTGCAAAAAGTGGTTTTTCCGCACTAATACAAGTGCAAAAGTGGTTTCCTGGACCAACACAAGTGCGAAAAGTGGTTTTTCAACACTAACACAAGTGCGAAAAGTGGTTTTTCAACACTAACACAAGTGCGAAAAGTGGTTTTTCAACACTAACACAAGTGCGAAAAGTGGTTTTTCCACACTAATACAAGTGCAAAAGTGGTTTACTGCACCAACACAAGTGCGAAAAGTGGTTTTTCAACACTAACACAAGTGCGAAAAGTGGTTTTTCAACACTAGCACAAGTGCAAAAAGTATTTTTTCCACACTAATACAAGTGCAAAAGTGGTTTCCTGCACCAACACAAGTGCGAAAAGTGGGTTTTCAACACTAACACAAGTGCGAAAAGTGGTTTCCTTCACCAACACCATTGCGAAAAGTGGTTTTTCAACACTAACACAACTGCGAAAAGTGGTTTCCTGCACCAACACAAGTGCGAAAAGTGGTTTTTCAACACTAACACAAGTGCGAAAAGTGGTTTTTCAACACTAACACAAGTGCGAAAAGTGGTTTTTCAACACTAACACAAGTGCAAAAAGTGTTTTTTCCACACTAACACAACTGCGAAAAGTGGTTTCCTGCACCAACACAAGTGCGAAAAGTGGTTTTTCAACACTAACACAAGTGCGAAAAGTGGTTTTTCAACACTAACACAAGTGCGAAAAGTGGTTTTTCAACACTAACACAAGTGCAAAAAGTGTTTTTTCCACACTAATACAAGTGCAAAAGTGGTTTCCTGCACCAACACAAGTGTGAAAAGTGGTTTTTCAACATAACACAAGTGCGAAAAGTGGTTTTTCAACACTAACACAAGTGCGAAAAGTGGTTTTTCCACACTAATACAAGTGCAAAAGTGGTTTTTCAACACTATCACAAGTGCGAAAAGTGGTTTTTCAACACTAACACAAGTGCGAAAAGTGTTTTTCCCACATTAATACAAGTCCAAAAGTGGTTTCCTGCACCAACACAAGTGCAAAAAGTGGTTTTTCAACACAAACACAAGTGCGAAAAGTGGTTTTTCAACAGTATCACAAGTGCAAAAAGTGTTTTTTCCACACTAATACAAGTGCAAAAGTGGTTTCCTGCACCAACACAAGTGCGAAAAGTGGTTTTTCAACACTAACACAAGTGCGAAAAGTGGTTTTTCAACACTAACACAAGTGCGAAAAGTGGTTTTTCAACACTAACACAAGTGCAAAAAGTGGTTTTTCCGCACTAATACAAGTGCAAAAGTGGTTTCCTGGACCAACACAAGTGCGAAAAGTGGTTTTTCAACACTAACACAAGTGCGAAAAGTGGTTTTTCAACACTAACACAAGTGCGAAAAGTGGTTTTTCAACACTAACACAAGTGCGAAAAGTGTTTTTTCCACACTAATACAAGTGCAAAAGTGGTTTCCTGCACCAACACAAGTGCGACAAGTGGTTTTTCAACACTAACACAAGTGCGAAAAGTGGTTATTCAACACTAACACAAGTGCGAAAAGTGGTTTTTCAACACTAACACAAGTGCAAAAGTGGTTTTTCAACACTAACACAAGTGCAAAAAGTGGTTTTTCCACACTAATACAAGTGCAAAAGTGGTTTCCTGCACCAACACAAGTGCGAAAAGTGGTTTTTCAACACTAACACAAGTGCGAAAAGTGGTTTTTCAACACTAGCACAAGTGCAAAAAGTATTTTTTCCACACTAATACAAGTGCAAAAGTGGTTTCCTGCACCAACACAAGTGCGAAAAGTGGGTTTTCAACACTAACACAAGTGCGAAAAGTGGTTTCCTTCACCAACACCATTGCGAAAAGTGGTTTTTCAACACTAACACAACTGCGAAAAGTGGTTTCCTGCACCAACACAAGTGCGAAAAGTGGTTTTTCAACACTAACACAAGTGCGAAAAGTGGTTTTTCAACACTAACACAAGTGCGAAAAGTGGTTTTTTCCACACTAATACAAGTGCAAAGTGGTTTCCTGCACCAACACAAGTGCGAAAAGTGGTTTTTCAACACTAACACAAGTGCGAAAAGTGGTTTTTCAACACTATCACAAGTGCAAAAAGTGTTTTTTCCACACTAATACAAGTGCAAAAGTGGTTTCCTGCACCAACACAAGTGCGAAAAGTGGTTTTTCAACACTAACACAAGTGCGAAAAGTGGTTTTTCCACACTAATGCAAGTGCAAAAGTGGTTTCCTGCACCAACACAAGTGCAAAAAGTGGATTTTCAACACTAACACAAGTGCGAAAAGTGGTTTTCAACACTATCACAAGTGCAAAAAGTGTTTTTTCCACACTAATACAAGTGCAAAATTGGTTTCCTGCACCAACACAAGTGCGAAAAGTGGTTTTTCAACACTAACACAAGTACGAAAAGTGGTTTTTCAACACTAACACAAGTGCGAAAAGTGGTTTTTCAACACTATCACAAGTGCAAAAAGTGTTTTTTCGACACTAATGCAAGTGCAAAAGTGGTTTCCTGCACCAACACAAGTGCGAAAAGTGGTTTTTCAACACTAACACAAGTGCGAAAAGTGGTTTTTCAACACTATCACAAGTGCAAAAAGTGTTTTTTCCACACTAATAGAAGTGCAAAAGTGGTTTCCTGCACCAACACAAGTGCGAAAAGTGGTTTTTCAACACTAACACAAGTGCGAAAAGTGGTTTTTCAACACTAACACAAGTGCGAAAAGTGGTTTTTCAACACTAACACAAGTGCAAAAAGTGTTTTTTCCACACTAATACAAGTGCAAAAGTGGTTTCCTGCACCAACACAAGTGCGAAAAGTGGTTTTTCAACACTAACACAAGTGCGAAAAGTGGTTTTTCAACACTAACACAAGTGCGAAAAGTGGTTTTTCAACACTAACACAAGTGCGAAAAGTGGTTTTTCCACACTAATACAAGTGCAAAAGTGGTTTCCTGCACCAACACAAGTGTGAAAAGTGGTTTTTCAACACTAACACAAGTGCGAAAAGTGGTTTTTCAACACTATCACAAGTGCAAAAAGTGTTTTTTCCACACTAATACAAGTGCAAAAGTGGTTTCCTGCACCAACACAAGTGCAAAAAGTGGTTTTTCAATACTAATACAAGTGCGAAAAGTGGTTTTTCAACACTAACACAAGTGTGAAAAGTGTTTTTTCCACACTAATACAAGTGCAAAAAGTGTTTTTCCACACTAATACAAGTGCAAAAGTGGTTTCCTGCACCAACACAAGTGCGAAAAGTGGTTTTTCAACACTAACACAAGTGCGAAAAGTGGTTTTTCAACACTAACACAAGTGCGAAAAGTGGTTTTTCAACACTAACACAAGTGCGAAAAGTGTTTTTTCCACACTAATACAAGTGCAAAAATGGTTTCCTGCACCAACACAAGTGCGAAAAGTGGTTTTTCAACACTAACACAGGTGCGAAAAGTGGTTTTTCAACACTAACACAAGTGCAAAAAGTGGTTTTTCCACACTAATACAAGTGCAAAAGTGGTTTCCTGCACCAATACAAGTGCAAAAGTGGTTTCCTGCACCAACACAAGTGCGAAAAGTGGTTTTTCAACACTAACACAAGTGCGAAAAGTGGTTTTTCAACACTATCACAAGTGCAAAAAGTGTTTTTTCCACACTAATACAAGTGCAAAAGTGGTTTCCTGCACCAACACAAGTGCGAAAAGTGGTTTTTCAACACTAACACAGGTGCGAAAAGTGGTTTTTCAACACTAACACAAGTGCGAAAAGTGGTTTTTCCACACTAATACAAGTGCAAAAGTGGTTTCTTGCACCAACACAAGTGCGAAAAGTGGTTTTTCAACACTAACACAAGTGCGAAAAGTGGTTTTTCAACACTATCACAAGTGCAAAAAGTGTTTTTTCCACACTAATACAAGTGCAAAAGTGGTTTCCTGCACCAACACAAGTGCGAAAAGTGGTTTTTCAACACTATCACAAGTGCAAAAAGTGTTTTTCCACACTAATACAAGTGCAAAAGTGGTTTCCTGCACCAACACAAGTGCGAAAAGTGGTTTTTCAACACTAACACAAGTGCGAAAACTGGTTTTTCAACACTATCACAAGTGCAAAAAGTGTTTTTTCCACACTAATACAAGTGCAAAAGTGGTTTCCTGCACCAACACAAGTGCGAAAAGTGGTTTTTCAACACTAACACAAGTGCGAAAAGTGGTTTTTCAACACTAACACAAGTGCGAAAAGTGGTTTTTCAACACTAACACAAGTGCAAAAAGTGTTTTTTCCACACTAATACAAGTGCAAAAGTGGTTTCCTGCACCAACACAAGTGCGAAAAGTGGTTTTTCAACACTAACACAAGTGCGAAAAGTGGTTTTTCAACACTAACACAAGTGCGAAAAGTGGTTTTTCAACACTAACACAAGTGCGAAAAGTGGTTTTTCCACACTAATACAAGTGCAAAAGTGGTTTCCTGCACCAACACAAGTGTGAAAAGTGGTTTTTCAACACTAACACAAGTGCGAAAAGTGGTTTTTCAACACTATCACAAGTGCAAAAAGTGTTTTTTCCACACTAATACAAGTGCAAAAGTGGTTTCCTGCACCAACACAAGTGCAAAAAGTGGTTTTTCAATACTAACACAAGTGCGAAAAGTGGTTTTTCAACACTAACACAAGTGCGAAAAGTGTTTTTTCCACACTAATACAAGTGCAAAAAGTGTTTTTCCACACTAATACAAGTGCAAAAGTGGTTTCCTGCACCAACACAAGTGCGAAAAGTGGTTTTTCAACACTAACACAAGTTGGAAAAGTGGTTTTTCAACACTAACACAAGTGCAAAAAGTGGTTTTTCAACACTAACACAAGTGCGAAAAGTGTTTTTTCCACACTAATACAAGTGCAAAAATGGTTTCCTGCACCAACACAAGTGCGAAAAGTGGTTTTTCAACACTAACACAGGTGCGAAAAGTGGTTTTTCAACACTAACACAAGTGCGAAAAGTGTTTTTTCCACACTAATACAAGTGCAAAAAGTGTTTTTCCACACTAATACAAGTGCAAAAGTGGTTTCCTGCACCAACACAAGTGCGAAAAGTGGTTTTTCAACACTAACACAAGTGCGAAAAGTGGTTTTTCAACACTAACACAGGTGCGAAAAGTGGTTTTTCAACACTAACACAAGTGCAAAAAGTGGTTTTTCCACACTAATACAAGTGCAAAAGTGGTTTCCTGCACCAACACAAGTGCGAAAAGTGGTTTTTCAACACTAACACAAGTGCGAAAAGTGGTTTTTCAACACTATCACAAGTGCAAAAAGTGTTTTTTCCACACTAATACAAGTGCAAAAGTGGTTTCCTGCACCAACACAAGTGCGAAAAGTGGTTTTTCAACACTAACACAGGTGCGAAAAGTGGTTTTTCAACACTAACACAAGTGCGAAAAGTGGTTTTTCCACACTAATACAAGTGCAAAAGTGGTTTCCTGCACCAACACAAGTGCGAAAAGTGGTTTTTCAACACTAACACAAGTGCGAAAAGTGGTTTTTCAACACTATCACAAGTGCAAAAAGTGTTTTTTCCACACTAATACAAGTGCAAAAGTGGTTTCCTGCACCAACACAAGTGCGAAAAGTGGTTTTTCAACACTATCACAAGTGCAAAAAGTGTTTTTTCCACACTAATACAAGTGCAAAAGTGGTTTCCTGCACCAACACAAGTGCGAAAAGTGGTTTTTCAACACTAACACAAGTGCGAAAACTGGTTTTTCAACACTATCACAAGTGCAAAAAGTGTTTTTTCCACACTAATACAAGTGCAAAAGTGGTTTCCTGCACCAACACAAGTGCGAAAAGTGGTTTTTCAACACTAACACAAGTGCGAAAAGTGGTTTTTCAACACTAACACAAGTGCGAAAAGTGGTTTTTCAACACTAACACAAGTGCAAAAAGTGTTTTTTCCACACTAATACAAGTGCAAAAGTGGTTTCCTGCACCAACACAAGTGCGAAAAGTGGTTTTTCAACACTAACACAAGTGCGAAAAGTGGTTTTTCAACACTAACACAAGTGCGAAAAGTGGTTTTTCAACACTAACACAAGTGCGAAAAGTGGTTTTCCACACTAATACAAGTGCAAAAGTGGTTTCCTGCACCAACACAAGTGTGAAAAGTGGTTTTTCAACACTAACACAAGTGCGAAAAGTGGTTTTTCAACACTATCACAAGTGCAAAAAGTGTTTTTTCCACACTAATACAAGTGCAAAAGTGATTTCCTGCACCAACACAAGTGCAAAAAGTGGTTTTTCAACACTAACACAAGTGCGAAAAGTGGTTTTTCAACACTAACACAAGTGCGAAAAGTGTTTTTTCCACACTAATACAAGTGCAAAAAGTGTTTTTCCACACTAATACAAGTGCAAAAGTGGTTTCCTGCACCAACACAAGTGCGAAAAGTGGTTTTTCAACACTAACACAAGTTGGAAAAGTGGTTTTTCAACACTAACACAAGTGCAAAAAGTGGTTTTTCAACACTAACACAAGTGCGAAAAGTGTTTTTTCCACACTAATACAAGTGCAAAAATGGTTTCCTGCACCAACACAAGTGCGAAAAGTGGTTTTTCAACACTAACACAGGTGCGAAAAGTGGTTTTTCAACACTAACACAAGTGCGAAAAGTGGTTTTTCCACACTAATACAAGTGCAAAAGTGGTTTCCTGCACCAACACAAGTGCGAAAAGTGGTTTTTCAACACTAACACAAGTGCGAAAAGTGGTTTTTCAACACTATCACAAGTGCAAAAAGTGTTTTTTCCACACTAATACAAGTGCAAAAGTGGTTTCCTGCACCAACACAAGTGCGAAAAGTGGTTTTTCAACACTAACACAAGTGCGAAAAGTGGTTTTTCAACACTAACACAAGTGCGAAAAGTGGTTTTTCCACACGAATACAAGTGCAAAAGTGGTTTCCTGCACCAACACAAGTGCGAAAAGTGGTTTTTTAACACTAACACAAGTGCGAAAAGTGGTTTTTCAACACTAACACAAGTGCGAAAAGTGGTTTTTCAACACTAACACAAGTGCGAAAAGTGGTTTTTCCACACTAATACAAGTGCGAAAAGTGGTTTTTCAACACTATCACAAGTGCGAAAAGTGGTTTTTCAACACTAACACAAGTGCGAAAAGTGTTTTTTCCACATTAATACAAGTCCAAAAGTGGTTTCCTGCACCAACACAAGTGCGAAAAGTGGTTTTTCAACACAAACACAAGTGCGAAAAGTCGTTTTTCAACAGTATCACAAGTGCAAAAAGTGTTTTTTCCACACTTATACAAGTGCAAAAGTGGTTTCCTGCACCAACACAAGTGCGAAAAGTGGTTTTTCAACACTAACACAAGTGCAAAAAGTGGTTTTTCAACACTAACACAAGTGCGAAAAGTGGTTTTTCAACACTAACACAAGTGCAAAAAGTGGTTTTTCCACACTAATACAAGTGCAAAAGTGGTTTCCTGGACCAACACAAGTGCGAAAAGTGGTTTTTCAACACTAACACAAGTGCGAAAAGTGGTTTTTCAACACTAACACAAGTGCGAAAAGTGGTTTTTCAACACTAACACAAGTGCGAAAAGTGTTTTTTCCACACTAATACAAGTGCAAAAGTGGTTTCCTGCACCAACACAAGTGCGACAAGTGGTTTTTCAACACTAACACAAGTGCGAAAAGTGGTTATTCAACACTAACACAAGTGCGAAAAGTGGTTTTTCAACACTAACACAAGTGCAAAAGTGGTTTTTCAACACTAACACAAGTGCGAAAAGTGGTTTTTCCACACTAATACAAGTGCAAAAGTGGTTTCCTGCACCAACACAAGTGCGAAAAGTGGTTTTTCAACACTAACACAAGTGCGAAAAGTGGTTTTTCAACACTAGCACAAGTGCAAAAAGTATTTTTTCCACACTAATACAAGTGCAAAAGTGGTTTCCTGCACCAACACAAGTGCGAAAAGTGGGTTTTCAACACTAACACAAGTGCGAAAAGTGGTTTCCTTCACCAACACCAGTGCGAAAAGTGGTTTTTCAACACTAACACAACTGCGACAAGTGGTTTCCTGCACCAACACAAGTGCGAAAAGTGGTTTTTCAACACTAACACAAGTGCGAAAAGTGGTTTTTCAACACTAACACAAGTGCGAAAAGTGGTTTTTCAACACTAACACAAGTACGAAAAGTGGTTTTTCCACACTAATACAAGTGCAAAGTGGTTTCCTGCACCAACACAAGTGCGAAAAGTGGTTTTTCAACACTAACACAAGTGCGAAAAGTGGTTTTTCAACACTATCACAAGTGCAAAAAGTGTTTTTTCCACACTAATACAAGTGCAAAAGTGGTTTCCTGCACCAACACAAGTGCGAAAAGTGGTTTTTCAACACTAACACAAGTGCGAAAAGTGGTTTTTCCACACTAATACAAGTGCAAAAGTGGTTTCCTGCACCAACACAAGTGCAAAAAGTGGGTTTTCAACACTAACACAAGTGCGAAAAGTGGTTTTCAACACTATCACAAGTGCAAAAAGTGTTTTTTCCACACTAATACAAGTGCAAAAGTGGTTTCCTGCACCAACACAAGTGCGAAAAGTGGTTTTTCAACACTAACACAAGTGCGAAAAGTGGTTTTTCAACACTAACACAAGTGCGAAAAGTGGTTTTTCAACACTATCACAAGTGCAAAAAGTGTTTTTTCGACACTAATACAAGTGCAAAAGTGGTTTCCTGCACCAACACAAGTGCGAAAAGTGGTTTTTCAACACTAACACAAGTGCGAAAAGTGGTTTTTCAACACTATCACAAGTGCAAAAAGTGTTTTTTCCACACTAATACAAGTGCAAAAGTGGTTTCCTGCACCAACACAAGTGCGAAAAGTGGTTTTTCAACACTAACACAAGTGCGAAAAGTGGTTTTTCAACACTAACACAAGTGCGAAAAGTGGTTTTTCCACACTAATACAAGTGCGAAAAGTGGTTTTTCAACACTATCACAAGTGCGAAAAGTGGTTTTTCAACACTAACACAAGTGCGAAAAGTGTTTTTTCCACATTAATACAAGTCCAAAAGTGGTTTCCTGCACCAACACAAGTGCGAAAAGTGGTTTTTCAACACAAACACAAGTGCGAAAAGTGGTTTTTCAACAGTATCACAAGTGCAAAAAGTGTTTTTTCCACACTTATACAAGTGCAAAAGTGGTTTCCTGCACCAACACAAGTGCGAAAAGTGGTTTTTCAACACTAACACAAGTGCGAAAAGTGGTTTTTCAACACTAACACAAGTGCGAAAAGTGGTTTTTCAACACTATCACAAGTGCAAAAAGTGTTTTTTCGACACTAATACAAGTGCAAAAGTGGTTTCCTGCACCAACACAAGTGCAAAAGTGGTTTCCTGCACCAACACAAGTGCGAAAAGTGGTTTTTCAACACTAACACAAGTGCGAAAAGTGGTTTTTCAACACTATCACAAGTGCAAAAAGTGTTTTTTCCACACTAATACAAGTGCAAAAGTGGTTTCCTGCACCAACACAAGTGCGAAAAGTGGTTTTTCAACACTAACACAAGTGCGAAAAGTGGTTTTTCAACACTATCACAAGTGCAAAAAGTGTTTTTTCCACACTAATACAAGTGCAAAAGTGGTTTCCTGCACCAACACAAGTGCGAAAAGTGGTTTTTCAACACTAACACAAGTGCGAAAAGTGGTTTTTCAACACTAACACAGGTGCGAAAAGTGGTTTTTCAACACTAACACAAGTGCAAAACGTGCTTTTTCCACACTAATACAAGTGCAAAAGTGGTTTCCTGCACCAACACAAGTGCGAAAAGTGGTTTTTCAACACTAACACAAGTGCGAAAAGTGGTTTTTCAACACTAACACAAGTGCGAAAAGTGGTTTTTCAACACTAACACAAGTGCAAAAAGTGGTTTTTCCACACTAATACAAGTGCAAAAGTGGTTTCCTGGACCAACACAAGTGCGAAAAGTGGTTTTTCAACACTAACACAAGTGCGAAAAGTGGTTTTTCAACACTAACACAAGTGCGAAAAGTGGTTTTTCAACACTAACACAAGTGCGAAAAGTGTTTTTTCCACACTAATACAAGTGCAAAAGTGGTTTCCTGCACCAACACAAGTGCGACAAGTGGTTTTTCAACACTAACACAAGTGTGAAAAGTGGTTATTCAACACTAACACAAGTGCGAAAAGTGGTTTTTCAACACTAACACAAGTGCAAAAGTGGTTTTTCAACACGAACACAAGTGCGAAAAGTGGTTTTTCCACACTAATACAAGTGCAAAAGTGGTTTCCTGCACCAACACAAGTGCGAAAAGTGGTTTTTCAACACTAACACAAGTGCGAAAAGTGGTTTTTCAACACTAACACAGGTGCGAAAAGTGGTTTTTCAACACTAACACAAGTGCAAAAAGTGTTTTTTCCACACTAATACAAGTGCAAAAGTGGTTTCCTGCACCAACACAAGTGCGAAAAGTGGTTTTTCAACACTAACACAAGTGCGAAAAGTGGTTTTTCAACACTAACACAAGTGCGAAAAGTGGTTTTTCAACACTAACGCAAGTGCGAAAAGTGGTTTTTCCACACTAATGCAAGTGCAAAAGTGGTTTCCTGCACCAACACAAGTGTGAAAAGTGGTTTTTCAACACTAACACAAGTGCGAAAAGTGGTTTTTCAACACTATCACAAGTGCAAAAAGTGTTTTTTCCACACTAATACAAGTGCAAAAGTGGTTTCCTGCACCAACACAAGTGCAAAAAGTGGTTTTCAATACTAACACAAGTGCGAAAAGTGGTTTTTCAACACTAACACAAGTGCGAAAAGTGTTTTTTCCACACTAATACAAGTGCAAAAGTGGTTTCCTGCACCAACACAAGTGCGAAAAGTGGTTTTTCAACACTAACACAAGTGCGAAAAGTGGTTTTTCAACACTAACACGAGTGCGAAAAGTGGTTTTTCCACCCTAATACAAGTGCAAAAGTGGTTTCCTGCACCAACACAAGTGCGAAAAGTGGTTTTTCAACACTAACACAAGTGCGAAAAGTGGTTTTTCAACACTATCACAAGTGCAAAAAGTGGTTTTTCCACACTAATACAAGTGCAAAAGTGGTTTCCTGCACCAACACAAGTGCAAAAAGTGGTTTTTCAACACTAACACAAGTGCGAAAAGTGGTTTTTCAACACTATCACAAGTGCAAAAAGTGTTTTTTCCACACTAATACAAGTGCAAAAGTGGTTTCCTGCACCAACACAAGTGCGGAAAGTGGTTTTTCAACACTAACACAAGTGTGAAAAGTGGTTTTTCAACACTAACACAAGTGCGAAAAGTGGTTTTTCAACACTAACACAAGTGCGAAAAGTGGTTTTTCAACACGATCACAAGTGCAAAAAGTGGTTTTTCCACACTAATACAAGTGCAAAAGTGGTTTCCTGCACCAACACAAGTGCGAAAAGTGGTTTTTCAACACTAACACAAGTGCGAAAAGTGGTTTTTCAACACTAACACAAGTGCGAAAAGTGGTTTTTCAACACTATCACAAGTGCAAAAAGTGTTTTTCCACACTAATACAAGTGCAAAAGTGGTTTCCTGCACCAACACAAGTGCGAAAAGTGGGTTTTCAACACTAACACAAGTGCAAAAAGTGGTTTTTCAACACTAACACAAGTGCGAAAAGTGGTTTTTCAACACTAACACAAGTGCGAAAAGTGTTTTTCCACACTAATACAAGTGCAAAAATGGTTTCCTGCACCAACACAAGTGCAAAAAGTGGTTTTTCAACACTAACACAAGTGCGAAAAGTGGTTTTTCAACACTAACAGAAGTGCGAAAAGTGGTTTTTCCACACTAATACAAGTGCAAAAGTGGTTTCCTGCACCAACACAAGTGCGAAAAGTGGTTTTTCAACACTAACACAAGTGCGAAAAGTGGTTTTTCAACACTATCACAAGTGCAAAAAGTGTTTTTTCCACACTAATACAAGTGCAAAAGTGGTTTCCTGCACCAACACAAGTGCGAAAAGTGGTTTTTCAACACTAACACAAGTGCGAAAAGTGGTTTTTCAACACTAACACAAGTGCGAAAAGTGGTTTTTCCACACTAATACAAGTGCAAAAGTGGTTTCCTGCACCAACACCAGTGCGAAAAGTGGTTTTTCAACACTAACACAAGTGCGAAAAGTGATTTTTCAACACTAACACAAGTGCGAAAAGTGGTTTTTCAACACTATCACAAGTGCAAAAAGTGTTTTTTCCACACTAATACAAGTGCAAAAGTGGTTTCCTGCACCAACACAAGTGCGAAAAGTGGTTTTTCAACACTAACACAAGTGCGAAAAGTGGTTTTTCAACACTATCACAAGTGCAAAAAGTGTTTTTTCCACACTAATACAAGTGCAAAAGTGGTTTCCTGCACCAACACAAGTGCGAAAAGTGGTTTTTCAACACAAACACAAGTGCGAAAAGTGGTTTTTCAACACTATCACAAGTGCGAAAAGTGGTTTTCCACACTAATACAAGTGCAAAAGTGGTTTCCTGCACCAACACAAGTGCGAAAAGTGGTTTTTCAACACTAACACAAGTGCGAAAAGTGGTTTTTCAACACTAACACAAGTGCGAAAAGTGGTTTTTCCACTCTAATACAAGTGCGAAAAGTGGTTTTTCAACACTATCACAAGTGCGAAAAGTGGTTTTTCAACACTAACACAAGTGCAAAAAGTGGCTTTTCCACACTAATGCAAGTGCAAAAGTGGTTTCCTGGACCAACACAAGTGCGAAAAGTGGTTTTTCAACACTAACACAAGTGCGAAAAGTGGTTTTTCAACACTAACACAAGTGCGAAAAGTGGTTTTTCAACACTAACACAAGTGCGAAAAGTGGTTTTTCCACACTAATACAAGTGCAAAAGTGGTTTCCTGCACCAACACAAGTGCGAAAAGTGGTTTTTCAACACTAACACAAGTGCGAAATGTGGTTTTTCAACACTAACACAAGTGCGAAAAGTGGTCTTTCAACACTAACACAAGTGCGAAAAGTGGTTTTTCAACACTATCACAAGTGCGAAAAGTGGTTTTTCAACACTAATACAAGTGCAAAAGTGGTTTTTCAACACTAACACAAGTGCGAAAAGTGGTTTTTCCACACTAATACAAGTGCAAAAGTGGTTTTTCGACACTAATACAAGTGCAAAAGTGGTTTCCTGCACCAACACAAGTGCAAAAAGTGGTTTTTCAACACTAACACAAGTGCGAAAAGTGGTTTTTCAACACTATCACAAGTGCAAAAAGTGTTTTTTCCACACTAATACAAGTGCAAAAGTGGTTTCCTGCACCAACACAAGTGCGAAAAGTGGTTTTTCAACACTAACACAAGTGCGAAAAGTGGTTTTTCAACACTAACACAAGTGCGAAAAGTGGTTTTTCCACACTAATACAAGTGCGAAAAGTGGTTTTTCAACACTATCACAAGTGCGAAAAGTGGTTTTTCAACACTAACACAAGTGCGAAAAGTGTTTTTTCCACATTAATACAAGTCCAAAAGTGGTTTCCTGCACCAACACAAGTGCGAAAAGTGGTTTTTCAACACAAACACAAGTGCGAAAAGTGGTTTTTCAACAGTATCACAAGTGCAAAAAGTGTTTTTTCCACACTTATACAAGTGCAAAAGTGGTTTCCTGCACCAACACAAGTGCGAAAAGTGGTTTTTCAACACTAACACAAGTGCAAAAAGTGGTTTTTCAACACTAACACAAGTGCGAAAAGTGGTTTTTCAACACTAACACAAGTGCAAAAAGTGGTTTTTCCACACTAATACAAGTGCAAAAGTGGTTTCCTGGACCAACACAAGTGCGAAAAGTGGTTTTTCAACACTAACACAAGTGCGAAAAGTGGTTTTTCAACACTAACACAAGTGCGAAAAGTGGTTTTTCAACACTAACACAAGTGCGAAAAGTGTTTTTTCCACACTAATACAAGTGCAAAAGTGGTTTCCTGCACCAACACAAGTGCGACAAGTGGTTTTTCAACACTAACACAAGTGCGAAAAGTGGTTATTCAACACTAACACAAGTGCGAAAAGTGGTTTTTCAACACTAACACAAGTGCAAAAGTGGTTTTTCAACACTAACACAAGTGCGAAAAGTGGTTTTTCCACACTAATACAAGTGCAAAAGTGGTTTCCTGCACCAACACAAGTGCGAAAAGTGGTTTTTCAACACTAGCACAAGTGCAAAAAGTATTTTTTCCACACTAATACAAGTGCAAAAGTGGTTTCCTGCACCAACACAAGTGCGAAAAGTGGGTTTTCAACACTAACACAAGTGCGAAAAGTGGTTTCCTTCACCAACACCAGTGCGAAAAGTGGTTTTTCAACACTAACACAACTGCGACAAGTGGTTTCCTGCACCAACACAAGTGCGAAAAGTGGTTTTTCAACACTAACACAAGTGCGAAAAGTGGTTTTTCAACACTAACACAAGTGCGAAAAGTGGTTTTTCAACACTAACACAAGTGCGAAAAGTGGTTTTTCCACACTAATACAAGTGCAAAGTGGTTTCCTGCACCAACACAATTGCGAAAAGTGGTTTTTCAACACTAACACAAGTGCGAAAAGTGGTTTTTCAACACTATCACAAGTGCAAAAAGTGTTTTTTCCACACTAATACAAGTGCAAAAGTGGTTTCCTGCACCAACACAAGTGCGAAAAGTGGTTTTTCAACACTAACACAAGTGCGAAAAGTGGTTTTTCCACACTAATACAAGTGCAAAAGTGGTTTCCTGCACCAACACAAGTGCAAAAAGTGGGTTTTCAACACTAACACAAGTGCGAAAAGTGGTTTTCAACACTATCACAAGTGCAAAAAGTGTTTTTTCCACACTAATACAAGTGCAAAAGTGGTTTCCTGCACCAACACAAGTGCGAAAAGTGGTTTTTCAACACTAACACAAGTGCGAAAAGTGGTTTTTCAACACTAACACAAGTGCGAAAAGTGGTTTTTCAACACTATCACAAGTGCAAAAAGTGTTTTTTCGACACTAATACAAGTGCAAAAGTGGTTTCCTGCACCAACACAAGTGCGAAAAGTGGTTTTTCAACACTAACACAAGTGCGAAAAGTGGTTTTTCAACACTATCACAAGTGCAAAAAGTGTTTTTTCCACACTAATACAAGTGCAAAAGTGGTTTCCTGCACCAACACAAGTGCGAAAAGTGGTTTTTCAACACTAACACAAGTGCGAAAAGTGGTTTTTCAACACTATCACAAGTGCAAAAAGTGTTTTTTCCACACTAATACAAGTGCAAAAGTGGTTTCCTGCACCAACACAAGTGCGAAAAGTGGTTTTTCAACACTAACACAAGTGCGAAAAGTGGTTTTTCAACACTAACACAGGTGCGAAAAGTGGTTTTTCAACACTAACACAAGTGCAAAAAGTGTTTTTTCCACACTAATACAAGTGCAAAAGTGGTTTCCTGCACCAACACAAGTGCGAAAAGTGGTTTTTCAACACTAACACAAGTGCGAAAAGTGGTTTTTCAACACTAACACAAGTGCGAAAAGTGGTTTTTCAACACTAACACAAGTGCAAAAAGTGGTTTTTCCACACTAATACAAGTGCAAAAGTGGTTTCCTGGACCAACACAAGTGCGAAAAGTGGTTTTTCAACACTAACACAAGTGCGAAAAGTGGTTTTTCAACACTAACACAAGTGCGAAAAGTGGTTTTTCAACACTAACACAAGTGCGAAAAGTGTTTTTTCCACACTAATACAAGTGCAAAAGTGGTTTCCTGCACCAACACAAGTGCGACAAGTGGTTTTTCAACACTAACACAAGTGCGAAAAGTGGTTATTCAACACTAACACAAGTGCGAAAAGTGGTTTTTCAACACTAACACAAGTGCAAAAGTGGTTTTTCAACACGAACACAAGTGCGAAAAGTGGTTTTTCCACACTAATACAAGTGCAAAAGTGGTTTCCTGCACCAACACAAGTGCGAAAAGTGGTTTTTCAACACTAACACAAGTGCGAAAAGTGGTTTTTCAACACTAACACAGGTGCGAAAAGTGGTTTTTCAACACTAACACAAGTGCAAAAAGTGTTTTTTCCACACTAATACAAGTGCAAAAGTGGTTTCCTGCACCAACACAAGTGCGAAAAGTGGTTTTTCAACACTAACACAAGTGCGAAAAGTGGTTTTTCAACACTAACACAAGTGCGAAAAGTGGTTTTTCAACACTAACGCAAGTGCGAAAAGTGGTTTTTCCACACTAATGCAAGTGCAAAAGTGGTTTCCTGCACCAACACAAGTGTGAAAAGTGGTTTTTCAACACTAACACAAGTGCGAAAAGTGGTTTTTCAACACTATCACAAGTGCAAAAAGTATTTTTTCCACACTAATACAAGTGCAAAAGTGGTTTCCTGCACCAACACAAGTGCAAAAAGTGGTTTTCAATACTAACACAAGTGCGAAAAGTGGTTTTTCAACACTAACACAAGTGCGAAAAGTGTTTTTTCCACACTAATACAAGTGCAAAAGTGGTTTCCTGCACCAACACAAGTGCGAAAAGTGGTTTTTCAACACTAACACAAGTGCGAAAAGTGGTTTTTCAACACTAACACAAGTGCGAAAAGTGGTTTTTCCACCCTAATACAAGTGCAAAAGTGGTTTCCTGCACCAACACAAGTGCGAAAAGTGGTTTTTCAACACTAACACAAGTGCGAAAAGTGGTTTTTCAACACTATCACAAGTGCAAAAAGTGGTTTTTCCACACTAATACAAGTGCAAAAGTGGTTTCCTGCACCAACACAAGTGCAAAAAGTGGTTTTTCAACACTAACACAAGTGCGAAAAGTGGTTTTTCAACACTATCACAAGTGCAAAAAGTGTTTTTTCCACACTAATACAAGTGCAAAAGTGGTTTCCTGCACCAACACAAGTGCGGAAAGTGGTTTTTCAACACTAACACAAGTGTGAAAAGTGGTTTTTCAACACTAACACAAGTGCGAAAAGTGGTTTTTCAACACTAACACAAGTGCGAAAAGTGGTTTTTCAACACTATCACAAGTGCAAAAAGTGGTTTTTCCACACTAATACAAGTGCAAAAGTGGTTTCCTGCACCAACACAAGTGCGAAAAGTGGTTTTTCAACACTAACACAAGTGCGAAAAGTGGTTTTTCAACACTAACACAAGTGCGAAAAGTGGTTTTTCAACACTATCACAAGTGCAAAAAGTGTTTTTCCACACTAATACAAGTGCAAAAGTGGTTTCCTGCACCAACACAAGTGCGAAAGTGGTTTTTCAACACTAACACAAGTGCAAAAAGTGGTTTTTCAACACTAACACAAGTGCGAAAAGTGGTTTTTCAACACTAACACAAGTGCGAAAAGTGTTTTTTCCACACTAATACAAGTGCAAAAATGGTTTCCTGCACCAACACAAGTGCAAAAAGTGGTTTTTCAACACTAACACAAGTGCGAAAAGTGGTTTGTCAACACTAACACAAGTGCGAAAAGTGGTTTTTCCACACTAATACAAGTGCAAAAGTGGTTTCCTGCACCAACACAAGTGCGAAAAGTGGTTTTTCAACACTAACACAAGTGCGAAAAGTGGTTTTTCAACACTATCACAAGTGCAAAAAGTGTTTTTTCCACACTAATACAAGTGCAAAAGTGGTTTCCTGCACCAACACAAGTGCGAAAAGTGGTTTTTCAACACTAACACAAGTGCGAAAAGTGGTTTTTCAACACTAACACAAGTGCGAAAAGTGGTTTTTCCACACTAATACAAGTGCAAAAGTGGTTTCCTGCACCAACACCAGTGCGAAAAGTGGTTTTTCAACACTAACACAAGTGCGAAAAGTGATTTTTCAACACTAACACAAGTGCGAAAAGTGGTTTTTCAACACTATCACAAGTGCAAAAAGTGTTTTTTCCACACTAATACAAGTGCAAAAGTGGTTTCCTGCACCAACACAAGTGCGAAAAGTGGTTTTTCAACACTAACACAAGTGCGAAAAGTGGTTTTTCAACACTATCACAAGTGCAAAAAGTGTTTTTTCCACACTAATACAAGTGCAAAAGTGGTTTCCTGCACCAACACAAGTGCGAAAAGTGGTTTTTCAACACAAACACAAGTGCGAAAAGTGGTTTTTCAACACTATCACAAGTGCAAAAAGTGTTTTTTCCACACTAATACAAGTGCAAAAGTGGTTTCCTGCACCAACACAAGTGCGAAAAGTGGTTTTTCAACACTAACACAAGTGCGAAAAGTGGTTTTCCACACTAATACAAGTGCAAAAGTGGTTTCCTGCACCAACACAAGTGCAAAAAGTGGGTTTTCAACACTAACACAAGTGCGAAAAGTGGTTTTCAACACTATCACAAGTGCAAAAAGTGTTTTTTCCACACTAATACAAGTGCAAAAGTGGTTTCCTGCACCAACACAAGTGCGAAAAGTGGTTTTTCAACACTAACACAAGCGCGAAAAGTGGTTTTTCAACACTAACACAAGTGCGAAAAGTGGTTTTTCAACACTAACACAAGTGCAAAAGTGGTTTTTCAACACTAACACAAGTGCGAAAAGTGGTTTTTCCACACTAATACAAGTGCAAAAGTGGTTTCCTGCACCAACACAAGTGCGAAAAGTGGTTTTTCAACACTAACACAAGTGCGAAAAGTGGTTTTTCAACACTAGCACAAGTGCAAAAAGTATTTTTTCCACACTAATACAAGTGCAAAAGTGGTTTCCTGCACCAACACAAGTGCGAAAAGTGGGTTTTCAACACTAACACAAGTGCGAAAAGTGGTTTCCTTCACCAACACCAGTGCGAAAAGTGGTTTTTCAACACTAACACAACTGCGACAAGTGGTTTCCTGCACCAACACAAGTGCGAAAAGTGGTTTTTCAACACTAACACAAGTGCGAAAAGTGGTTTTTCAACACTAACACAAGTGCGAAAAGTGGTTTTTCAACACTAACACAAGTGCGAAAAGTGGTTTTTCCACACTAATACAAGTGCAAAGTGGTTTCCTGCACCAACACAAGTGCGAAAAGTGGTTTTTCAACACTAACACAAGTGCGAAAAGTGGTTTTTCAACACTATCACAAGTGCAAAAAGTGTTTTTTCCACACTAATACAAGTGCAAAAGTGGTTTCCTGCACCAACACAAGTGCAAAAAGTGGGTTTTCAACACTAACACAAGTGCGAAAAGTGGTTTTCAACACTATCACAAGTGCAAAAAGTGTTTTTTCCACACTAATACAAGTGCAAAAGTGGTTTCCTGCACCAACACAAGTGCGAAAAGTGGTTTTTCAACACTAACACAAGTGCGAAAAGTGGTTTTTCAACACTAACACAAGTGCGAAAAGTGGTTTTTCAACACTATCACAAGTGCAAAAAGTGTTTTTTCGACACTAATACAAGTGCAAAAGTGGTTTCCTGCACCAACACAAGTGCGAAAAGTGGTTTTTCAACACTAACACAAGTGCGAAAAGTGGTTTTTCAACACTATCACAAGTGCAAAAAGTGTTTTTTCCACACTAATACAAGTGCAAAAGTGGTTTCCTGCACCAACACAAGTGCGAAAAGTGGTTTTTCAACACTAACACAAGTGCGAAAAGTGGTTTTTCAACACTAACACAAGTGCGGAAAGTGGTTTTTCCACACTAATACAAGTGCGAAAAGTGGTTTTTCAACACTATCACAAGTGCGAAAAGTGGTTTTTCAACACTAACACAAGTGCGAAAAGTGTTTTTTCCACATTAATACAAGTCCAAAAGTGGTTTCCTGCACCAACACAAGTGCGAAAAGTGGTTTTTCAACACAAACACAAGTGCGAAAAGTGGTTTTTCAACAGTATCACAAGTGCAAAAAGTGTTTTTTCCACACTTATACAAGTGCAAAAGTGGTTTCCTGCACCAACACAAGTGCGAAAAGTGGTTTTTCAACACTAACACAAGTGCGAAAAGTGGTTTTTCAACACTAACACAAGTGCGAAAAGTGGTTTTTCAACACTATCACAAGTGCAAAAAGTGTTTTTTCGACACTAATACAAGTGCAAAAGTGGTTTCCTGCACCAACACAAGTGCAAAAGTGGTTTCCTGCACCAACACAAGTGCGAAAAGTGGTTTTTCAACACTAACACAAGTGCGAAAAGTGGTTTTTCAACACTATCACAAGTGCAAAAAGTGTTTTTTCCACACTAATACAAGTGCAAAAGTGGTTTCCTGCACCAACACAAGTGCGAAAAGTGGTTTTTCAACACTAACACAAGTGCGAAAAGTGGTTTTTCAACACTATCACAAGTGCAAAAAGTGTTTTTTCCACACTAATACAAGTGCAAAAGTGGTTTCCTGCACCAACACAAGTGCGAAAAGTGGTTTTTCAACACTAACACAAGTGCGAAAAGTGGTTTTTCAACACTAACACAAGTGCGAAAAGTGGTTTTTCAACACTAACGCAAGTGCGAAAAGTGGTTTTTCCACACTAATGCAAGTGCAAAAGTGGTTTCCTGCACCAACACAAGTGTGAAAAGTGGTTTTTCAACACTAACACAAGTGCGAAAAGTGGTTTTTCAACACTATCACAAGTGCAAAAAGTATTTTTTCCACACTAATACAAGTGCAAAAGTGGTTTCCTGCACCAACACAAGTGCAAAAAGTGGTTTTCAATACTAACACAAGTGCGAAAAGTGGTTTTTCAACACTAACACAAGTGCGAAAAGTGTTTTTTCCACACTAATACAAGTGCAAAAGTGGTTTCCTGCACCAACACAAGTGCGAAAAGTGGTTTTTCAACACTAACACAAGTGCGAAAAGTGGTTTTTCAACACGAACACAAGTGCGAAAAGTGGTTTTTCCACCCTAATACAAGTGCAAAAGTGGTTTCCTGCACCAACACAAGTGCGAAAAGTGGTTTTTCAACACTAACACAAGTGCGAAAAGTGGTTTTTCAACACTATCACAAGTGCAAAAAGTGGTTTTTCCACACTAATACAAGTGCAAAAGTGGTTTCCTGCACCAACACAAGTGCAAAAAGTGGTTTTTCAACACTAACACAAGTGCGAAAAGTGGTTTTTCAACACTATCACAAGTGCAAAAAGTGTTTTTTCCACACTAATACAAGTGCAAAAGTGGTTTCCTGCACCAACACAAGTGCGGAAAGTGGTTTTTCAACACTAACACAAGTGTGAAAAGTGGTTTTTCAACACTAACACAAGTGCGAAAAGTGGTTTTTCAACACTAACACAAGTGCGAAAAGTGGTTTTTCAACACTATCACAAGTGCAAAAAGTGGTTTTTCCACACTAATACAAGTGCAAAAGTGGTTTCCTGCACCAACACAAGTGCGAAAAGTGGTTTTTCAACACTAACACAAGTGCGAAAAGTGGTTTTTCAACACTAACACAAGTGCGAAAAGTGGTTTTTCAACACTATCACAAGTGCAAAAAGTGTTTTTCCACACTAATACAAGTGCAAAAGTGGTTTCCTGCACCAACACAAGTGCGAAAGTGGTTTTTCAACACTAACACAAGTGCAAAAAGTGGTTTTTCAACACTAACACAAGTGCGAAAAGTGGTTTTTCAACACTAACACAAGTGCGAAAAGTGTTTTTTCCACACTAATACAAGTGCAAAAATGGTTTCCTGCACCAACACAAGTGCAAAAAGTGGTTTTTCAACACTAACACAAGTGCGAAAAGTGGTTTTTCAACACTAACACAAGTGCGAAAAGTGGTTTTTCCACACTAATACAAGTGCAAAAGTGGTTTCCTGCACCAACACAAGTGCGAAAAGTGGTTTTTCAACACTAACACAAGTGCGAAAAGTGGTTTTTCAACACTATCACAAGTGCAAAAAGTGTTTTTTCCACACTAATACAAGTGCAAAAGTGGTTTCCTGCACCAACACAAGTGCGAAAAGTGGTTTTTCAACACTAACACAAGTGCGAAAAGTGGTTTTTCAACACTAACACAAGTGCGAAAAGTGGTTTTTCCACACTAATACAAGTGCAAAAGTGGTTTCCTGCACCAACACCAGTGCGAAAAGTGGTTTTTCAACACTAACACAAGTGCGAAAAGTGATTTTTCAACACTAACACAAGTGCGAAAAGTGGTTTTTCAACACTATCACAAGTGCAAAAAGTGTTTTTTCCACACTAATACAAGTGCAAAAGTGGTTTCCTGCACCAACACAAGTGCGAAAAGTGGTTTTTCAACACTAACACAAGTGCGAAAAGTGGTTTTTCAACACTATCACAAGTGCAAAAAGTGTTTTTTCCACACTAATACAAGTGCAAAAGTGGTTTCCTGCACCAACACAAGTGCGAAAAGTGGTTTTTCAACACAAACACAAGTGCGAAAAGTGGTTTTTCAACACTATCACAAGTGCAAAAAGTGTTTTTTCCACACTAATACAAGTGCAAAAGTGGTTTCCTGCACCAACACAAGTGCGAAAAGTGGTTTTTCAACACTAACACAAGTGCGAAAAGTGGTTTTCCACACTAATACAAGTGCAAAAGTGGTTTCCTGCACCAACACAAGTGCAAAAAGTGGGTTTCAACACTAACACAAGTGCGAAAAGTGGTTTTCAACACTATCACAAGTGCAAAAAGTGTTTTTTCCACACTAATACAAGTGCAAAAGTGGTTTCCTGCACCAACACAAGTGCGAAAAGTGGTTTTTCAACACTAACACAAGTGCGAAAAGTGGTTTTTCAACACTAACACAAGTGCGAAAAGTGGTTTTTCAACACTAACACAAGTGCAAAAGTGGTTTTTCAACACTAACACAAGTGCGAAAAGTGGTTTTTCCACACTAATACAAGTGCAAAAGTGGTTTCCTGCACCAACACAAGTGCGAAAAGTGGTTTTTCAACACTAACACAAGTGCGAAAAGTGGTTTTTCAACACTAGCACAAGTGCAAAAAGTATTTTTTCCACACTAATACAAGTGCAAAAGTGGTTTCCTGCACCAACACAAGTGCGAAAAGTGGGTTTTCAACACTAACACAAGTGCGAAAAGTGGTTTCCTTCACCAACACCAGTGCGAAAAGTGGTTTTTCAACACTAACACAACTGCGACAAGTGGTTTCCTGCACCAACACAAGTGCGAAAAGTGGTTTTTCAACACTAACACAAGTGCGAAAAGTGGTTTTTCAACACTAACACAAGTGCGAAAAGTGGTTTTTCAACACTAACACAAGTGCGAAAAGTGGTTTTTCCACACTAATACAAGTGCAAAGTGGTTTCCTGCACCAACACAAGTGCGAAAAGTGGTTTTTCAACACTAACACAAGTGCGAAAAGTGGTTTTTCAACACTATCACAAGTGCAAAAAGTGTTTTTTCCACACTAATACAAGTGCAAAAGTGGTTTCCTGCACCAACACAAGTGCGAAAAGTGGTTTTTCAACACTAACACAAGTGCGAAAAGTGGTTTTTCCACACTAATACAAGTGCAAAAGTGGTTTCCTGCACCAACACAAGTGCAAAAAGTGGGTTTTCAACACTAACACAAGTGCGAAAAGTGGTTTTCAACACTATCACAAGTGCAAAAAGTGTTTTTTCCACACTAATACAAGTGCAAAAGTGGTTTCCTGCACCAACACAAGTGCGAAAAGTGGTTTTTCAACACTAACACAAGTGCGAAAAGTGGTTTTTCAACACTAACACAAGTGCGAAAAGTGGTTTTTCAACACTATCACAAGTGCAAAAAGTGTTTTTTCGACACTAATACAAGTGCAAAAGTGGTTTCCTGCACCAACACAAGTGCGAAAAGTGGTTTTTCAACACTAACACAAGTGCGAAAAGTGGTTTTTCAACACTATCACAAGTGCAAAAAGTGTTTTTTCCACACTAATACAAGTGCAAAAGTGGTTTCCTGCACCAACACAAGTGCGAAAAGTGGTTTTTCAACACTAACACAAGTGCGAAAAGTGGTTTTTCAACACTAACACAAGTGCGGAAAGTGGTTTTTCCACACTAATACAAGTGCGAAAAGTGGTTTTTCAACACTATCACAAGTGCGAAAAGTGTTTTTTCCACATTAATACAAGTCCAAAAGTGGTTTCCTGCACCAACACAAGTGCGAAAAGTGGTTTTTCAACACAAACACAAGTGCGAAAAGTGGTTTTTCAACAGTATCACAAGTGCAAAAAGTGTTTTTTCCACACTTATACAAGTGCAAAAGTGGTTTCCTGCACCAACACAAGTGCGAAAAGTGGTTTTTCAACACTAACACAAGTGCGAAAAGTGGTTTTTCAACACTAACACAAGTGCGAAAAGTGGTTTTTCAACACTATCACAAGTGCAAAAAGTGTTTTTTCGACACTAATACAAGTGCAAAAGTGGTTTCCTGCACCAACACAAGTGCAAAAGTGGTTTCCTGCACCAACACAAGTGCGAAAAGTGGTTTTTCAACACTAACACAAGTGCGAAAAGTGGTTTTTCAACACTATCACAAGTGCAAAAAGTGTTTTTTCCACACTAATACAAGTGCAAAAGTGGTTTCCTGCACCAACACAAGTGCGAAAAGTGGTTTTTCAACACTAACACAAGTGCGAAAAGTGGTTTTTCAACACTATCACAAGTGCAAAAAGTGTTTTTTCCACACTAATACAAGTGCAAAAGTGGTTTCCTGCACCAACACAAGTGCGAAAAGTGGTTTTTCAACACTAACACAAGTGCGAAAAGTGGTTTTTCAACACTAACACAGGTGCGAAAAGTGGTTTTTCAACACTAACACAAGTGCAAAAAGTGTTTTTTCCACACTAATACAAGTGCAAAAGTGGTTTCCTGCACCAACACAAGTGCGAAAAGTGGTTTTTCAACACTAACACAAGTGCGAAAAGTGGTTTTTCAACACTAACACAAGTGCGAAAAGTGGTTTTTCAACACTAACACAAGTGCAAAAAGTGGTTTTTCCACACTAATACAAGTGCAAAAGTGGTTTCCTGGACCAACACAAGTGCGAAAAGTGGTTTTTCAACACTAACACAAGTGCGAAAAGTGGTTTTTCAACACTAACACAAGTGCGAAAAGTGGTTTTTCAACACTAACACAAGTGCGAAAAGTGTTTTTTCCACACTAATACAAGTGCAAAAGTGGTTTCCTGCACCAACACAAGTGCGACAAGTGGTTTTTCAACACTAACACAAGTGCGAAAAGTGGTTATTCAACACTAACACAAGTGCGAAAAGTGGTTTTTCAACACTAACACAAGTGCAAAAGTGGTTTTTCAACACGAACACAAGTGCGAAAAGTGGTTTTTCCACACTAATACAAGTGCAAAAGTGGTTTCCTGCACCAACACAAGTGCGAAAAGTGGTTTTCAACACTAACACAAGTGCGAAAAGTGGTTTTCAACACTAACACAGGTGCGAAAGTGGTTTTTCAACACTAACACAAGTGCAAAAAGTGTTTTTTCCACACTAATACAAGTGCAAAAGTGGTTTCCTGCACCAACACAAGTGCGAAAAGTGGTTTTTCAACACTAACACAAGTGCGAAAAGTGGTTTTTCAACACTAACACAAGTGCGAAAAGTGGTTTTTCAACACTAACGCAAGTGCGAAAAGTGGTTTTTCCACACTAATGCAAGTGCAAAAGTGGTTTCCTGCACCAACACAAGTGTGAAAAGTGGTTTTTCAACACTAACACAAGTGCGAAAAGTGGTTTTTCAACACTATCACAAGTGCAAAAAGTATTTTTTCCACACTAATACAAGTGCAAAAGTGGTTTCCTGCACCAACACAAGTGCAAAAAGTGGTTTTCAATACTAACACAAGTGCGAAAAGTGGTTTTTCAACACTAACACAAGTGCGAAAAGTGTTTTTTCCACACTAATACAAGTGCAAAAGTGGTTTCCTGCACCAACACAAGTGCGAAAAGTGGTTTTTCAACACTAACACAAGTGCGAAAAGTGGTTTTTCAACACTAACACAAGTGCGAAAAGTGGTTTTTCCACCCTAATACAAGTGCAAAAGTGGTTTCCTGCACCAACACAAGTGCGAAAAGTGGTTTTTCAACACTAACACAAGTGCGAAAAGTGGTTTTTCAACACTATCACAAGTGCAAAAAGTGGTTTTTCCACACTAATACAAGTGCAAAAGTGGTTTCCTGCACCAACACAAGTGCAAAAAGTGGTTTTTCAACACTAACACAAGTGCGAAAAGTGGTTTTTCAACACTATCACAAGTGCAAAAAGTGTTTTTTCCACACTAATACAAGTGCAAAAGTGGTTTCCTGCACCAACACAAGTGCGGAAAGTGGTTTTTCAACACTAACACAAGTGTGAAAAGTGGTTTTTCAACACTAACACAAGTGCGAAAAGTGGTTTTTCAACACTAACACAAGTGCGAAAAGTGGTTTTTCAACACTATCACAAGTGCAAAAAGTGGTTTTTCCACACTAATACAAGTGCAAAAGTGGTTTCCTGCACCAACACAAGTGCGAAAAGTGGTTTTTCAACACTAACACAAGTGCGAAAAGTGGTTTTTCAACACTAACACAAGTGCGAAAAGTGGTTTTTCAACACTATCACAAGTGCAAAAAGTGTTTTTCCACACTAATACAAGTGCAAAAGTGGTTTCCTGCACCAACACAAGTGCGAAAGTGGTTTTTCAACACTAACACAAGTGCAAAAAGTGGTTTTTCAACACTAACACAAGTGCGAAAAGTGGTTTTTCAACACTAACACAAGTGCGAAAAGTGTTTTTTCCACACTAATACAAGTGCAAAAATGGTTTCCTGCACCAACACAAGTGCAAAAAGTGGTTTTTCAACACTAACACAAGTGCGAAAAGTGGTTTTTCAACACTAACACAAGTGCGAAAAGTGGTTTTTCCACACTAATACAAGTGCAAAAGTGGTTTCCTGCACCAACACAAGTGCGAAAAGTGGTTTTTCAACACTAACACAAGTGCGAAAAGTGGTTTTTCAACACTATCACAAGTGCAAAAAGTGTTTTTTCCACACTAATACAAGTGCAAAAGTGGTTTCCTGCACCAACACAAGTGCGAAAAGTGGTTTTTCAACACTAACACAAGTGCGAAAAGTGGTTTTTCAACACTAACACAAGTGCGAAAAGTGGTTTTTCCACACTAATACAAGTGCAAAAGTGGTTTCCTGCACCAACACCAGTGCGAAAAGTGGTTTTTCAACACTAACACAAGTGCGAAAAGTGATTTTTCAACACTAACACAAGTGCGAAAAGTGGTTTTTCAACACTATCACAAGTGCAAAAAGTGTTTTTTCCACACTAATACAAGTGCAAAAGTGGTTTCCTGCACCAACACAAGTGCGAAAAGTGGTTTTTCAACACTAACACAAGTGCGAAAAGTGGTTTTTCAACACTATCACAAGTGCAAAAAGTGTTTTTTCCACACTAATACAAGTGCAAAAGTGGTTTCCTGCACCAACACAAGTGCGAAAAGTGGTTTTTCAACACAAACACAAGTGCGAAAAGTGGTTTTTCAACACTATCACAAGTGCAAAAAGTGTTTTTTCCACACTAATACAAGTGCAAAAGTGGTTTCCTGCACCAACACAAGTGCGAAAAGTGGTTTTTCAACACTAACACAAGTGCGAAAAGTGGTTTTCCACACTAATACAAGTGCAAAAGTGGTTTCCTGCACCAACACAAGTGCAAAAAGTGGGTTTTCAACACTAACACAAGTGCGAAAAGTGGTTTTCAACACTATCACAAGTGCAAAAAGTGTTTTTTCCACACTAATACAAGTGCAAAAGTGGTTTCCTGCACCAACACAAGTGCGAAAAGTGGTTTTTCAACACTAACACAAGTGCGAAAAGTGGTTTTTCAACACTAACACAAGTGCGAAAAGTGGTTTTTCAACACTAACACAAGTGCAAAAGTGGTTTTTCAACACTAACACAAGTGCGAAAAGTGGTTTTTCCACACTAATACAAGTGCAAAAGTGGTTTCCTGCACCAACACAAGTGCGAAAAGTGGTTTTTCAACACTAACACAAGTGCGAAAAGTGGTTTTTCAACACTAGCACAAGTGCAAAAAGTATTTTTTCCACACTAATACAAGTGCAAAAGTGGTTTCCTGCACCAACACAAGTGCGAAAAGTGGGTTTTCAACACTAACACAAGTGCGAAAAGTGGTTTCCTTCACCAACACCAGTGCGAAAAGTGGTTTTTCAACACTAACACAACTGCGACAAGTGGTTTCCTGCACCAACACAAGTGCGAAAAGTGGTTTTTCAACACTAACACAAGTGCGAAAAGTGGTTTTTCAACACTAACACAAGTGCGAAAAGTGGTTTTTCAACACTAACACAAGTGCGAAAAGTGGTTTTTCCACACTAATGCAAGTGCAAAGTGGTTTCCTGCACCAACACAAGTGCGAAAAGTGGTTTTTCAACACTAACACAAGTGCGAAAAGTGGTTTTTCAACACTATCACAAGTGCAAAAAGTGTTTTTTCCACACTAATACAAGTGCAAAAGTGGTTTCCTGCACCAACACAAGTGCGAAAAGTGGTTTTTCAACACTAACACAAGTGCGAAAAGTGGTTTTTCCACACTAATACAAGTGCAAAAGTGGTTTCCTGCACCAACACAAGTGCAAAAAGTGGGTTTTCAACACTAACACAAGTGCGAAAAGTGGTTTTCAACACTATCACAAGTGCAAAAAGTGTTTTTTCCACACTAATACAAGTGCAAAAGTGGTTTCCTGCACCAACACAAGTGCGAAAAGTGGTTTTTCAACACTAACACAAGTGCGAAAAGTGGTTTTTCAACACTAACACAAGTGCGAAAAGTGGTTTTTCAACACTATCACAAGTGCAAAAAGTGTTTTTTCGACACTAATACAAGTGCAAAAGTGGTTTCCTGCACCAACACAAGTGCGAAAAGTGGTTTTTCAACACTAACACAAGTGCGAAAAGTGGTTTTTCAACACTATCACAAGTGCAAAAAGTGTTTTTTCCACACTAATACAAGTGCAAAAGTGGTTTCCTGCACCAACACAAGTGCGAAAAGTGGTTTTTCAACACTAACACAAGTGCGAAAAGTGGTTTTTCAACACTAACACAAGTGCGGAAAGTGGTTTTTCCACACTAATACAAGTGCGAAAAGTGGTTTTTCAACACTATCACAAGTGCGAAAAGTGGTTTTTCAACACTAACACAAGTGCGAAAAGTGTTTTTTCCACATTAATACAAGTCCAAAAGTGGTTTCCTGCACCAACACAAGTGCGAAAAGTGGTTTTTCAACACAAACACAAGTGCGAAAAGTGGTTTTTCAACAGTATCACAAGTGCAAAAAGTGTTTTTTCCACACTTATACAAGTGCAAAAGTGGTTTCCTGCACCAACACAAGTGCGAAAAGTGGTTTTTCAACACTAACACAAGTGCGAAAAGTGGTTTTTCAACACTAACACAAGTGCGAAAAGTGGTTTTTCAACACTATCACAAGTGCAAAAAGTGTTTTTTCGACACTAATACAAGTGCAAAAGTGGTTTCCTGCACCAACACAAGTGCAAAAGTGGTTTCCTGCACCAACACAAGTGTGAAAAGTGGTTTTTCAACACTAACACAAGTGCGAAAAGTGGTTTTTCAACACTATCACAAGTGCAAAAAGTGTTTTTTCCACACTAATACAAGTGCAAAAGTGGTTTCCTGCACCAACACAAGTGCGAAAAGTGGTTTTTCAACACTAACACAAGTGCGAAAAGTGGTTTTTCAACACTATCACAAGTGCAAAAAGTGTTTTTTCCACACTAATACAAGTGCAAAAGTGGTTTCCTGCACCAACACAAGTGCGAAAAGTGGTTTTTCAACACTAACACAAGTGCGAAAAGTGGTTTTTCAACACTAACACAAGTGCGAAAAGTGGTTTTTCAACACTAACGCAAGTGCGAAAAGTGGTTTTTCCACACTAATGCAAGTGCAAAAGTGGTTTCCTGCACCAACACAAGTGTGAAAAGTGGTTTTTCAACACTAACACAAGTGCGAAAAGTGGTTTTTCAACACTATCACAAGTGCAAAAAGTATTTTTTCCACACTAATACAAGTGCAAAAGTGGTTTCCTGCACCAACACAAGTGCAAAAAGTGGTTTTCAATACTAACACAAGTGCGAAAAGTGGTTTTTCAACACTAACACAAGTGCGAAAAGTGTTTTTTCCACACTAATACAAGTGCAAAAGTGGTTTCCTGCACCAACACAAGTGCGAAAAGTGGTTTTTCAACACTAACACAAGTGCGAAAAGTGGTTTTTCAACACGAACACAAGTGCGAAAAGTAGTTTTTCCACCCTAATACAAGTGCAAAAGTGGTTTCCTGCACCAACACAAGTGCGAAAAGTGGTTTTTCAACACTAACACAAGTGCGAAAAGTGGTTTTTCAACACTATCACAAGTGCAAAAAGTGGTTTTTCCACACTAATACAAGTGCAAAAGTGGTTTCCTGCACCAACACAAGTGCAAAAAGTGGTTTTTCAACACTAACACAAGTGCGAAAAGTGGTTTTTCAACACTATCACAAGTGCAAAAAGTGTTTTTCCCACACTAATACAAGTGCAAAAGTGGTTTCCTGCACCAACACAAGTGCGGAAAGTGGTTTTTCAACACTAACACAAGTGTGAAAAGTGGTTTTTCAACACTAACACAAGTGCGAAAAGTGGTTTTTCAACACTAACACAAGTGCGAAAAGTGGTTTTTCAACACTATCACAAGTGCAAAAAGTGGTTTTTCCACACTAATACAAGTGCAAAAGTGGTTTCCTGCACCAACACAAGTGCGAAAAGTGGTTTTTCAACACTAACACAAGTGCGAAAAGTGGTTTTTCAACACTAACACAAGTGCGAAAAGTGGTTTTTCAACACTATCACAAGTGCAAAAAGTGTTTTTCCACACTAATACAAGTGCAAAAGTGGTTTCCTGCACCAACACAAGTGCGAAAGTGGTTTTTCAACACTAACACAAGTGCAAAAAGTGGTTTTTCAACACTAACACAAGTGCGAAAAGTGGTTTTTCAACACTAACACAAGTGCGAAAAGTGTTTTTTCCACACTAATACAAGTGCAAAAATGGTTTCCTGCACCAACACAAGTGCAAAAAGTGGTTTTTCAACACTAACACAAGTGCGAAAAGTGGTTTTTCAACACTAACACAAGTGCGAAAAGTGGTTTTTCCACACTAATACAAGTGCAAAAGTGGTTTCCTGCACCAACACAAGTGCGAAAAGTGGTTTTTCAACACTAACACAAGTGCGAAAAGTGGTTTTTCAACACTATCACAAGTGCAAAAAGTGTTTTTTCCACACTAATACAAGTGCAAAAGTGGTTTCCTGCACCAACACAAGTGCGAAAAGTGGTTTTTCAACACTAACACAAGTGCGAAAAGTGGTTTTTCAACACTAACACAAGTGCGAAAAGTGGTTTTTCCACACTAATACAAGTGCAAAAGTGGTTTCCTGCACCAACACCAGTGCGAAAAGTGGTTTTTCAACACTAACACAAGTGCGAAAAGTGATTTTTCAACACTAACACAAGTGCGAAAAGTGGTTTTTCAACACTATCACAAGTGCAAAAAGTGTTTTTTCCACACTAATACAAGTGCAAAAGTGGTTTCCTGCACCAACACAAGTGCGAAAAGTGGTTTTTCAACACTAACACAAGTGCGAAAAGTGGTTTTTCAACACTATCACAAGTGCAAAAAGTGTTTTTTCCACACTAATACAAGTGCAAAAGTGGTTTCCTGCACCAACACAAGTGCGAAAAGTGGTTTTTCAACACAAACACAAGTGCGAAAAGTGGTTTTTCAACACTATCACAAGTGCAAAAAGTGTTTTTTCCACACTAATACAAGTGCAAAAGTGGTTTCCTGCACCAACACAAGTGCGAAAAGTGGTTTTTCAACACTAACACAAGTGCGAAAAGTGGTTTTCCACACTAATACAAGTGCAAAAGTGGTTTCCTGCACCAACACAAGTGCAAAAAGTGGGTTTTCAACACTAACACAAGTGCGAAAAGTGGTTTTCAACACTATCACAAGTGCAAAAAGTGTTTTTTCCACACTAATACAAGTGCAAAAGTGGTTTCCTGCACCAACACAAGTGCGAAAAGTGGTTTTTCAACACTAACACAAGTGCGAAAAGTGGTTTTTCAACACTAACACAAGTGCGAAAAGTGGTTTTTCAACACTAACACAAGTGCAAAAGTGGTTTTTCAACACTAACACAAGTGCGAAAAGTGGTTTTTCCACACTAATACAAGTGCAAAAGTGGTTTCCTGCACCAACACAAGTGCGAAAAGTGGTTTTTCAACACTAACACAAGTGCGAAAAGTGGTTTTTCAACACTAGCACAAGTGCAAAAAGTATTTTTTCCACACTAATACAAGTGCAAAAGTGGTTTCCTGCACCAACACAAGTGCGAAAAGTGGGTTTTCAACACTAACACAAGTGCGAAAAGTGGTTTCCTTCACCAACACCAGTGCGAAAAGTGGTTTTTCAACACTAACACAACTGCGACAAGTGGTTTCCTGCACCAACACAAGTGCGAAAAGTGGTTTTTCAACACTAACACAAGTGCGAAAAGTGGTTTTTCAACACTAACACAAGTGCGAAAAGTGGTTTTTCAACACTAACACAAGTGCGAAAAGTGGTTTTTCCACACTAATACAAGTGCAAAGTGGTTTCCTGCACCAACACAAGTGCGAAAAGTGGTTTTTCAACACTAACACAAGTGCGAAAAGTGGTTTTTCAACACTATCACAAGTGCAAAAAGTGTTTTTTCCACACTAATACAAGTGCAAAAGTGGTTTCCTGCACCAACACAAGTGCGAAAAGTGGTTTTTCAACACTAACACAAGTGCGAAAAGTGGTTTTTCCACACTAATACAAGTGCAAAAGTGGTTTCCTGCACCAACACAAGTGCAAAAAGTGGGTTTTCAACACTAACACAAGTGCGAAAAGTGGTTTTCAACACTATCACAAGTGCAAAAAGTGTTTTTTCCACACTAATACAAGTGCAAAAGTGGTTTCCTGCACCAACACAAGTGCGAAAAGTGGTTTTTCAACACTATCACAAGTGCAAAAAGTGTTTTTTCGACACTAATACAAGTGCAAAAGTGGTTTCCTGCACCAACACAAGTGCAAAAGTGGTTTCCTGCACCAACACAAGTGTGAAAAGTGGTTTTTCAACACTAACACAAGTGCGAAAAGTGGTTTTTCAACACTATCACAAGTGCAAAAAGTGTTTTTTCCACACTAATACAAGTGCAAAAGTGGTTTCCTGCACCAACACAAGTGCGAAAAGTGGTTTTTCAACACTAACACAAGTGCGAAAAGTGGTTTTTCAACACTATCACAAGTGCAAAAAGTGTTTTTTCCACACTAATACAAGTGCAAAAGTGGTTTCCTGCACCAACACAAGTGCGAAAAGTGGTTTCAACACTAACACAAGTGCGAAAAGTGGTTTTTCAACACTAACACAAGTGCGAAAAGTGGTTTTTCAACACTAACGCAAGTGCGAAAAGTGGTTTTTCCACACTAATGCAAGTGCAAAAGTGGTTTCCTGCACCAACACAAGTGTGAAAAGTGGTTTTTCAACACTAACACAAGTGCGAAAAGTGGTTTTTCAACACTATCACAAGTGCAAAAAGTATTTTTTCCACACTAATACAAGTGCAAAAGTGGTTTCCTGCACCAACACAAGTGCAAAAAGTGGTTTTCAATACTAACACAAGTGCGAAAAGTGGTTTTTCAACACTAACACAAGTGCGAAAAGTGTTTTTTCCACACTAATACAAGTGCAAAAGTGGTTTCCTGCACCAACACAAGTGCGAAAAGTGGTTTTTCAACACTAACACAAGTGCGAAAAGTGGTTTTTCAACACGAACACAAGTGCGAAAAGTGGTTTTTCCACCCTAATACAAGTGCAAAAGTGGTTTCCTGCACCAACACAAGTGCGAAAAGTGGTTTTTCAACACTAACACAAGTGCGAAAAGTGGTTTTTCAACACTATCACAAGTGCAAAAAGTGGTTTTTCCACACTAATACAAGTGCAAAAGTGGTTTCCTGCACCAACACAAGTGCAAAAAGTGGTTTTTCAACACTAACACAAGTGCGAAAAGTGGTTTTTCAACACTATCACAAGTGCAAAAAGTGTTTTTTCCACACTAATACAAGTGCAAAAGTGGTTTCCTGCACCAACACAAGTGCGGAAAGTGGTTTTTCAACACTAACACAAGTGTGAAAAGTGGTTTTTCAACACTAACACAAGTGCGAAAAGTGGTTTTTCAACACTAACACAAGTGCGAAAAGTGGTTTTTCAACACTATCACAAGTGCAAAAAGTGGTTTTTCCACACTAATACAAGTGCAAAAGTGGTTTCCTGCACCAACACAAGTGCGAAAAGTGGTTTTTCAACACTAACACAAGTGCGAAAAGTGGTTTTTCAACACTAACACAAGTGCGAAAAGTGGTTTTTCAACACTAACACAAGTGCGAAAAGTGTTTTTTCCACACTAATACAAGTGCAAAAATGGTTTCCTGCACCAACACAAGTGCAAAAAGTGGTTTTTCAACACTAACACAAGTGCGAAAAGTGGTTTTTCAACACTAATACAAGTGCGAAAAGTGGTTTTTCCACACTAATACAAGTGCAAAAGTGGTTTCCTGCACCAACACAAGTGCGAAAAGTGGTTTTTCAACACTAACACAAGTGCGAAAAGTGGTTTTTCAACACTATCACAAGTGCAAAAAGTGTTTTTTCCACACTAATACAAGTGCAAAAGTGGTTTCCTGCACCAACACAAGTGCGAAAAGTGGTTTTTCAACACTAACACAAGTGCGAAAAGTGGTTTTTCAACACTAACACAAGTGCGAAAAGTGGTTTTTCCACACTAATACAAGTGCAAAAGTGGTTTCCTGCACCAACACCAGTGCGAAAAGTGGTTTTTCAACACTAACACAAGTGCGAAAAGTGATTTTTCAACACTAACACAAGTGCGAAAAGAGTGGTTTTTCAACACTATCACAAGTGCAAAAAGTGTTTTTTCCACACTAATACAAGTGCAAAAGTGGTTTCCTGCACCAACACAAGTGCGAAAAGTGGTTTTTCAACACTAACACAAGTGCGAAAAGTGGTTTTTCAACACTATCACAAGTGCAAAAAGTGTTTTTTCCACACTAATACAAGTGCAAAAGTGGTTTCCTGCACCAACACAAGTGCGAAAAGTGGTTTTTCAACACAAACACAAGTGCGAAAAGTGGTTTTTCAACACTATCACAAGTGGAAAAAGTGTTTTTTCCACACTAATACAAGTGCAAAAGTGGTTTCCTGCACCAACACAAGTGCGAAAAGTGGTTTTTCAACACTAACACAAGTGCGAAAAGTGGTTTTCCACACTAATACAAGTGCAAAAGTGGTTTCCTGCACCAACACAAGTGCAAAAAGTGGGTTTTCAACACTAACACAAGTGCGAAAAGTGGTTTTCAACACTATCACAAGTGCAAAAAGTGTTTTTTCCACACTAATACAAGTGCAAAAGTGGTTTCCTGCACCAACACAAGTGCGAAAAGTGGTTTTTCAACACTAACACAAGTGCGAAAAGTGGTTTTTTCAACACTAACACAAGTGCGAAAAGTGGTTTTTCAACACTAACACAAGTGCAAAAGTGGTTTTTCAACACTAACACAAGTGCGAAAAGTGGTTTTTCCACACTAATACAAGTGCAAAAGTGGTTTCCTGCACCAACACAAGTGCGAAAAGTGGTTTTTCAACACTAACACAAGTGCGAAAAGTGGTTTTTCACACTAGCACAAGTGCAAAAAGTATTTTTTCCACACTAATACAAGTGCAAAAGTGGTTTCCTGCACCAACACAAGTGCGAAAAGTGGGTTTTCAACACTAACACAAGTGCGAAAAGTGGTTTCCTTCACCAACACCAGTGCGAAAAGTGGTTTTTCAACACTAACACAACTGCGACAAGTGGTTTCCTGCACCAACACAAGTGCGAAAAGTGGTTTTTCAACACTAACACAAGTGCGAAAAGTGGTTTTTCAACACTAACACAAGTGCGAAAAGTGGTTTTTCAACACTAACACAAGTGCGAAAAGTGGTTTTTCCACACTAATACAAGTGCAAAGTGGTTTCCTGCACCAACACAAGTGCGAAAAGTGGTTTTTCAACACTAACACAAGTGCGAAAAGTGGTTTTTCAACAATATCACAAGTGCAAAAAGTGTTTTTTCCACACTAATACAAGTGCAAAAGTGGTTTTCCTGCACCAACACAAGTGCGAAAAGTGGTTTTTCAACACTAACACAAGTGCGAAAAGTGGTTTTTCCACACTAATACAAGTGCAAAAGTGGTTTCCTGCACCAACACAAGTGCAAAAAGTGGGTTTTCAACACTAACACAAGTGCGAAAAGTGGTTTTCAACACTATCACAAGTGCAAAAAGTGTTTTTTCCACACTAATACAAGTGCAAAAGTGGTTTCCTGCACCAACACAAGTGCGAAAAGTGGTTTTTCAACACTAACACAAGTGCGAAAAGTGGTTTTTCAACACTAACACAAGTGCGAAAAGTGGTTTTTCAACACTATCACAAGTGCAAAAAGTGTTTTTTCGACACTAATACAAGTGCAAAAGTGGTTTCCTGCACCAACACAAGTGCGAAAAGTGGTTTTTCAACACTAACACAAGTGCGAAAAGTGGTTTTTCAACACTATCACAAGTGCAAAAAGTGTTTTTTCCACACTAATACAAGTGCAAAAGTGGTTTCCTGCACCAACACAAGTGCGAAAAGTGGTTTTTCAACACTAACACAAGTGCGAAAAGTGGTTTTTCAACACTAACACAAGTGCGGAAAGTGGTTTTTCCACACTAATACAAGTGCGAAAAGTGGTTTTTCAACACTATCACAAGTGCGAAAAGTGGTTTTTCAACACTAACACAAGTGCGAAAAGTGTTTTTTCCACATTAATACAAGTCCAAAAGTGGTTTCCTGCACCAACACAAGTGCGAAAAGTGGTTTTTCAACACAAACACAAGTGCGAAAAGTGGTTTTTCAACAGTATCACAAGTGCAAAAAGTGTTTTTTCCACACTTATACAAGTGCAAAAGTGGTTTCCTGCACCAACACAAGTGCGAAAAGTGGTTTTTCAACACTAACACAAGTGCGAAAAGTGGTTTTTCAACACTAACACAAGTGCGAAAAGTGGTTTTTCAACACTATCACAAGTGCAAAAAGTGTTTTTTCGACACTAATACAAGTGCAAAAGTGGTTTCCTGCACCAACACAAGTGCAAAAGTGGTTTCCTGCACCAACACAAGTGCGAAAAGTGGTTTTTCAACACTAACACAAGTGCGAAAAGTGGTTTTTCAACACTATCACAAGTGCAAAAAGTGTTTTTTCCACACTAATACAAGTGCAAAAGTGGTTTCCTGCACCAACACAAGTGCGAAAAGTGGTTTTTCAACACTAACACAAGTGCGAAAAGTGGTTTTTCAACACTATCACAAGTGCAAAAAGTGTTTTTTCCACACTAATACAAGTGCAAAAGTGGTTTCCTGCACCAACACAAGTGCGAAAAGTGGTTTTTCAACACTAACACAAGTGCGAAAAGTGGTTTTTCAACACTAACACAGGTGCGAAAAGTGGTTTTTCAACACTAACACAAGTGCAAAACGTGCTTTTTCCACACTAATACAAGTGCAAAAGTGGTTTCCTGCACCAACACAAGTGCGAAAAGTGGTTTTTCAACACTAACACAAGTGCGAAAAGTGGTTTTTCAACACTAACACAAGTGCGAAAAGTGGTTTTTCAACACTAACACAAGTGCAAAAAGTGGTTTTTCCACACTAATACAAGTGCAAAAGTGGTTTCCGAAAAGTGGTTTTTCAACACTAACACAAGTGCGAAAAGTGGTTTTTCAACACTAACACAAGTGCGAAAAGTGGTTTTTCAACACTAACACAAGTGCGAAAAGTGTTTTTTCCACACTAATACAAGTGCAAAAGTGGTTTCCTGCACCAACACAAGTGCGACAAGTGGTTTTTCAACACTAACACAAGTGCGAAAAGTGGTTATTCAACACTAACACAAGTGCGAAAAGTGGTTTTTCAACACTAACACAAGTGCAAAAGTGGTTTTTCAACACGAACACAAGTGCGAAAAGTGGTTTTTCCACACTAATACAAGTGCAAAAGTGGTTTCCTGCACCAACACAAGTGCGAAAAGTGGTTTTTCAACACTAACACAAGTGCGAAAAGTGGTTTTTCAACACTAACACAGGTGCGAAAAGTGGTTTTTCAACACTAACACAAGTGCAAAAAGTGTTTTTTCCACACTAATACAAGTGCAAAAGTGGTTTCCTGCACCAACACAAGTGCGAAAAGTGGTTTTTCAACACTAACACAAGTGCGAAAAGTGGTTTTTCAACACTAACACAAGTGCGAAAAGTGGTTTTTCAACACTAACGCAAGTGCGAAAAGTGGTTTTTCCACACTAATGCAAGTGCAAAAGTGGTTTCCTGCACCAACACAAGTGTGAAAAGTGGTTTTTCAACACTAACACAAGTGCGAAAAGTGGTTTTTCAACACTATCACAAGTGCAAAAAGTGTTTTTTCCACACTAATACAAGTGCAAAAGTGGTTTCCTGCACCAACACAAGTGCAAAAAGTGGTTTTCAATACTAACACAAGTGCGAAAAGTGGTTTTTCAACACTAACACAAGTGCGAAAAGTGTTTTTTCCACACTAATACAAGTGCAAAAGTGGTTTCCTGCACCAACACAAGTGCGAAAAGTGGTTTTTCAACACTAACACAAGTGCGAAAAGTGGTTTTTCAACACTAACACGAGTGCGAAAAGTGGTTTTTCCACCCTAATACAAGTGCAAAAGTGGTTTCCTGCACCAACACAAGTGCGAAAAGTGGTTTTTCAACACTAACACAAGTGCGAAAAGTGGTTTTTCAACACTATCACAAGTGCAAAAAGTGGTTTTTCCACACTAATACAAGTGCAAAAGTGGTTTCCTGCACCAACACAAGTGCAAAAAGTGGTTTTTCAACACTAACACAAGTGCGAAAAGTGGTTTTTCAACACTATCACAAGTGCAAAAAGTGTTTTTTCCACACTAATACAAGTGCAAAAGTGGTTTCCTGCACCAACACAAGTGCGGAAAGTGGTTTTTCAACACTAACACAAGTGTGAAAAGTGGTTTTTCAACACTAACACAAGTGCGAAAAGTGGTTTTTCAACACTAACACAAGTGCGAAAAGTGGTTTTTCAACACGATCACAAGTGCAAAAAGTGGTTTTTCCACACTAATACAAGTGCAAAAGTGGTTTCCTGCACCAACACAAGTGCGAAAAGTGGTTTTTCAACCACTAACACAAGTGCGAAAAGTGGTTTTTCAACACTAACACAAGTGCGAAAAGTGGTTTTTCAACACTATCACAAGTGCAAAAAGTGTTTTTCCACACTAATACAAGTGCAAAAGTGGTTTTCCTGCACCAACACAAGTGCGAAAAGTGGTTTTTCAACACTAACACAAGTGCAAAAAGTGGTTTTTCAACACTAAACACAAGTGCGAAAAGTGGTTTTTTCAACACTAACACAAGTGCGAAAAGTGTTTTTCCACACTAATACAAGTGCAAAAATGGTTTCCTGCACCAACACAAGTGCAAAAAGTGGTTTTTCAACACTAACACAAGTGCGAAAAGTGGTTTTTCAACACTAACACAAGTGCGAAAAGTGGTTTTTCCACACTAATACAAGTGCAAAAAGTGGTTTCCTGCACCAACACAAGTGCGAAAAGTGGTTTTTCAAACACTAACACAAGTGCGAAAAGTGGTTTTTTCAACACTATCACAAGTGCAAAAAGTGTTTTTTCCACACTAATACAAGTGCAAAAGTGGTTTCCCTGCACCAACACAAGTGCGAAAAAGTGGTTTTTCAACACTAACACAAGTGCGAAAAGTGGTTTTTTCAACACTAACACAAGTGCGAAAAGTGGTTTTTCCACACTAATACAAGTGCAAAAGTGGTTTCCTGCACCAACACCAGTGCGAAAAGTGGTTTTTCAACACTAACACAAGTGCGAAAAAGTGATTTTTCAACACTAACACAAGTGCGAAAAGTGGTTTTTTCAACACTATCACAAGTGCAAAAAGTGTTTTTTTCCACACTAATACAAGTGCAAAAGTGGTTTCCTGCACCAACACAAGTGCGAAAAGTGGTTTTTCAACACTAACACAAGTGCGAAAAGTGGTTTTTCAACACTATCACAAGTGCAAAAAGTGTTTTTTTCCACACTAATACAAGTGCAAAAGTGGTTTCCTGCACCAACACAAGTGCGAAAAGTGGTTTTTCAACACAAACACACAAGTGCGAAAAGTGGTTTTTCAACACTATCACAAGTGCGAAAAGTGGTTTTCCACACTAATACAAGTGCAAAAGTGGTTTCCTGCACCAACACAAGTGCGAAAAGTGGTTTTTCAACACTAACACAAGTGCGAAAAGTGGTTTTTCAACACTAACACAAGTGCGAAAAGTGGTTTTTCCACTCTTATACAAGTGCGAAAAGTGGTTTTTCAACACTATCACAAGTGCGAAAAGTGGTTTTTCAACACTAACACAAGTGCAAAAAAGTGGCTTTTCCACACTAATGCAAGTGCAAAAGTGGTTTCCTGGACCAACACAAGTGCGAAAAGTGGTTTTTCAACACTAACACAAGTGCGAAAAGTGGTTTTTCAACACTAACACAAGTGCGAAAAGTGGTTTTTTCAACACTAACACAAGTGCGAAAAGTGGTTTTTTCCACACTAATACAAGTGCAAAAGTGGTTTCCTGCACCAACACAAGTGCGAAAAGTGGTTTTTCAACACTAACACAAGTGCGAAATGTGTTTTTCAACACTAACACAAGTGCGAAAAGTGGTCTTTCAACACTAACACAAGTGCGAAAAGTGGTTTTTTCAACACTATCACAAGTGCGAAAAGTGGTTTTTCAACACTAACACAAGTGCAAAAGTGGTTTTTTCAACACTAACACAAGTGCGAAAAGTGGTTTTTCCACACTAATACAAGTGCAAAAGTGGTTTTTCGACACTAATACAAGTGCAAAAGTGGTTTCCTGCACCAACACAAGTGCAAAAAGTGGTTTTTCAACACTAACACAAGTGCGAAAAGTGGTTTTTCAACACTATCACAAGTGCAAAAAGTGTTTTTTCCACACTAATACAAGTGCAAAAGTGGTTTCCTGCACCAACACAAGTGCGAAAAGTGGTTTTTCAACACTAACACAAGTGCGAAAAGTGGTTTTTTCAACACTAACACAAGTGCGAAAAGTGGTTTTTCCACACTAATACAAGTGCGAAAAGTGGTTTTTCAACACTATCACAAGTGCGAAAAGTGGTTTTTCAACACTAACACAAGTGCGAAAAGTGTTTTTTCCACATTAATACAAGTCCAAAAGTGGTTTCCTGCACCAACACAAGTGCGAAAAGTGGTTTTTCAACACAAACACAAGTGCGAAAAGTGGTTTTTCAACAGTATCACAAGTGCAAAAAGTGTTTTTTCCACACTTATACAAGTGCAAAAGTGGTTTCCTGCACCAACACAAGTGCGAAAAGTGGTTTTTCAACACTAACACAAGTGCAAAAAGTGGTTTTTCAACACTAACACAAGTGCGAAAAGTGGTTTTTTCAACACTAACACAAGTGCAAAAAGTGGTTTTTTCCCACACTAATACAAGTGCAAAAGTGGTTTCCCTGGACCAACACAAGTGCGAAAAGTGGTTTTTCAACACTAACACAAAGTGCGAAAAGTGGGTTTTTCAACACTAACACAAGTGCGAAAAGTGGTTTTTCAACACTAACACAAGTGCGAAAAGTGTTTTTTTCCCACACTAATACAAGTGCAAAAAGTGGTTTCCTGCACCAACACAAGTGCGACAAGTGGTTTTTCAACACTAACACAAGTGCGAAAAGTGGTTATTCAACACTAACACAAGTGCGAAAAGTGGTTTTTCAACACTAACACAAGTGCAAAAGTGGTTTTTTTCAACACTAAACACAAGTGCGAAAAGTGGTTTTTTCCACACTAATACAAGTGCAAAAGTGGTTTCCTGCACCAACACAAGTGCGAAAAGTGGTTTTTCAACACTAGCACAAGTGCAAAAAAGTATTTTTTCCACACTAATACAAGTGCAAAAGTGGTTTCCTGCACCAACACAAGTGCGAAAAGTGGGTTTTCAACACTAACACAAGTGCGAAAAGTGGTTTCCTTCACCAACACCAGTGCGAAAAGTGGTTTTTCAACACTAACACAAACTGCGACAAGTGGTTTCCTGCACCAACACAAGTGCGAAAAGTGGTTTTTCAACACTAACACAAGTGCGAAAAAGTGGTTTTTCAACACTAACAAAAAGTGCGAAAAGTGGTTTTTCAACACTAACACAAGTGCGAAAAGTGGTTTTTCCACACTAATACAAGTGCAAAGTGGTTTCCTGCACCAACACAAGTGCGAAAAGTGGTTTTTTCAACACTAACACAAGTGCGAAAAGTGGTTTTTCAACACTATCACAAGTGCAAAAAGTGTTTTTTTCCACACTAATACAAGTGCAAAAGTGGTTTCCTGCACCAACACAAGTGCGAAAAGTGGTTTTTTCAACACTAACACAAGTGCGAAAAAGTGGTTTTTCCACACTAATACAAGTGCAAAAGTGGTTTCCTGCACCAACACAAGTGCAAAAAGTGGGTTTTCCAACACTAACACAAGTGCGAAAAGTGGTTTTCAACACTATCACAAGTGCAAAAAGTGTTTTTTTCCACACTAATACAAGTGCAAAAGTGGTTTCCTTGCACCAACACAAGTGCGAAAAGTGGTTTTTCAACACTAACACAAGTGCGAAAAGTGGTTTTTTCAACACTAACACAAGTGCGAAAAGTGGTTTTTTCAACACTATCACAAGTGCAAAAAGTGTTTTTTTCGACACTAATACAAGTGCAAAAGTGGTTTCCTGCACCAACACAAGTGCGAAAAGTGGTTTTTTCAACACTAACACAAGTGCGAAAAAGTGGTTTTTCAACACTATCACAAGTGCAAAAAGTGTTTTTTCCACACTAATACAAGTGCAAAAGTGGTTTCCTGCACCAACACGAGTGCGAAAAGTGGTTTTTCAACACTAACACAAGTGCGAAAAGTGGTTTTTCAACACTATCACAAGTGCAAAAAGTGTTTTTTCCAAACTAATACAAGTGCAAAAGTGGTTTCCTGCACCAACACAAGTGCGAAAAGTGGTTTTTCAACACTAACACAAGTGCGAAAAGTGGTTTTTCAACACTAACACAGGTGCGAAAAGTGGTTTTTCAACACTAACACAAGTGCAAAAAGTGTTTTTTCCACACTAATACAAGTGCAAAAGTGGTTTCCTGCACCAACACAAGTGCGAAAAGTGGTTTTTCAACACTAACACAAGTGCGAAAAGTGGTTTTTCAACACTAACACAAGTGCGAAAAGTGGTTTTTCAACACTAACACAAGTGCGAAAAGTGGTTTTTCAACACTAACACAAGTGCAAAAAGTGGTTTTTCCACACTAATACAAGTGCAAAAGTGGTTTCCTGGACCAACACAAGTGCGAAAAGTGGTTTTTCAACACTAACACAAGTGCGAAAAGTGGTTTTTCAACACTAACACAAGTGCGAAAAGTGGTTTTTCAACACTAACACAAGTGCGAAAAGTGTTTTTTCCACACTAATACAAGTGCAAAAGTGGTTTCCTGCACCAACACAAGTGCGACAAGTGGTTTTTCAACACTAACACAAGTGCGAAAAGTGGTTATTCAACACTAACACAAGTGCGAAAAGTGGTTTTTCAACACTAACACAAGTGCAAAAGTGGTTTTTCAACACGAACACAAGTGCGAAAAGTGGTTTTTCCACACTAATACAAGTGCAAAAGTGGTTTCCTGCACCAACACAAGTGCGAAAAGTGGTTTTTCAACACTAACACAAGTGCGAAAAGTGGTTTTTCAACACTAACACAGGTGCGAAAAGTGGTTTTTCAACACTAACACAAGTGCAAAAAGTGTTTTTTCCACACTAATACAAGTGCAAAAGTGGTTTCCTGCACCAACACAAGTGCGAAAAGTGGTTTTTCAACACTAACACAAGTGCGAAAAGTGGTTTTTCAACACTAACACAAGTGCGAAAAGTGGTTTTTCAACACTAACGCAAGTGCGAAAAGTGGTTTTTCCACACTAATGCAAGTGCAAAAGTGGTTTCCTGCACCAACACAAGTGTGAAAAGTGGTTTTTCAACACTAACACAAGTGCGAAAAGTGGTTTTTCAACACTATCACAAGTGCAAAAAGTATTTTTTCCACACTAATACAAGTGCAAAAGTGGTTTCCTGCACCAACACAAGTGCAAAA